>NW_027211937.1:0-166771 GCF_036971445.1 Narcine bancroftii
GCAGGGAATCAGAGGCCGGGAATCAGAGGCGGGGAATCAGATATGGGGATTCAGAGGTGGGGAATCAGAGGCAGGGAATCAGATGTGCGGAATCGGAGATGGGGAATCAGAGGCAGAGAATCAGAATCAGAAGCGGGGAATAAGAGGCCGGGAATCAGAGGTGGGGAATCAGAGTCCGGGAATCAGAGATGGGGAATCAGAGGCGGGGAATGAGATATTGTGAATCAGAGGCGGGGAATCAGAGGCAGGGAAACAGAGGCGGGGAATCAGATATGGGGAATCAGAGGTTGGGAATCAGAGGCAGGGAATCAGAAGTGGGGTATCAGAGGCTGGGAATCAGATGCGGGGAATCAGAGGTGGGGAATCAGAGCTGGGGAATCAAAGGCGGGGAATCAGATTTGGGGAATCAGAGGCAGGGAATTAGATATGGGGAAACAGAGGAGGGGAATCAGAGGCGGGGAAACAGAGGCGTGGAATCATATATGGGGAATCAGAGGTGGGGAATAAGTGGCAGGGAAGCAGAGGCGGGGTATCAGAGCTGGGGAATCAGAGGCGGGGAATCTGAGTTGGGTTATCAGAGGAGGGGAATCAGATATGGGGAAATAGGCGGGGCATCAGAGGCAGGGAAACAGAGGCGGGGAATCAGATATGGGGAATCAGAGGTGGGGAATCAGAGGCAGGGAATCAGATGTGCGGAATCAGAGATGGGGTATCAGAGGCATGGAATCAGAATCAGAAGCGGAGAATCAGAGGCCGGGAATCAGAGGCCGGGAATCAGATGCCGGGAATAAGAGGCCGGGAATCAGAGGTGGGGAATCTGAGTCCGGGAATCAGAAATGGGGAATCAGAGGCGGGGAATGAGATATGGGGAAACAGAGGCGGGGAATCAGATGCAGGGAAACAGAGGCGGGGAATCAGATATGGGGAATCAGAGGAGGGGAATCAGAGGTTGGGAATCAGAGGCAGGGACTCAGAGGTTGGGGTTCAGAGGCAGGGAATCAGATGTGCGGAATCAGAGATGGGGAATCAGATATGGGGAATCAGAGGTGGGGAATCAGATATGGGGAAACAGAGGCGGAGAATCAGAGGCGGGGAAACAGAGGCGGGGAATAAGATATGGGGAATCAGAGGTGGCGAATCAAAGGCGGTGAATCAGAGCTGGGGAATCAGAGGCGGGGAATCAGAGGCAGGGAATCAAACACGGGGAATGAGAGACGGGGAATCATAGCTGGGGAATCAGAGGCGGGGAATCAGAGTTGGGGAATCAGAGGCGGTAAATCAGATATGGGGAAACAGAGGCGGGAAATCAGAGGCGGGGAAACAGAGGCGGGGAATCAGATATGGGGAATCAGAGGTGGGGAATCAGATATGGGGAAACAGAGGCGGGGAATCAGAGGCGGGGAAACAGAGGCGGGTAATCAGATATGGGGAATCAGAGGTGGGGAATCAGTGGTTGGGAATCAGAGGCAGAGAATCAGATATGGGGAATCAGAGTTGGGGAATCAGTGGTTGGGAATCAGATGTGCGGAATCAGAGATGGGGAATCAGAGTCCGGGAATCAGAGATGGGGAATCAGAGGCGGGGAATGAGATATGGGGAATCAGAGGCGGGGAAACATAGGTGGGGAATCAGATATGGGGAATCAGAGGTGGGGAATCAGAGGCGCTAAATCAGAGATGGTGAATCAGAGGCGGGGAATCAGAGGCAGGAAATCAGACATGGGGAATGAGAGGCTGGGAATCAGACACGGGGTATCAGAGGTGGGGAATCAGAGCTGGGGAATCAGAGGTTGGGAATCAGAGTTGGGGAATCAGAGGCGGGGAATCAGATATGGGGAAACAGAGGCGGGGAATCAGATGCAGGGAAACAGAGGCGGGGAATCAGATATGGGGAATCAGAGGAGGGGAATCAGAGGTTGGGAATCAGAGGCAGGGACTCAGAGGTTGGGATTCAGAGGCAGGGAATCAGATGCGGGGAATAAGACGCGGGGATTCAGAGCTGGGTAATCAGAGGCGGGGAATCAGAGTTGGGGAATCAGAGGCGGGGAATTAGATATGGGGAAACAGAGGCGGGGAATTAGAGGCGGGGAAACAGAGGCGGGGAATCAGATATGGGGAATCAGAGGTGGGGAATCAGAGGCAGGGGATCAGATGTGTGGAATCAGAGATGGGGAATCAGAGGCAGGGAATCAGAATCAGAAGCGGGGAATCAGAGGCGGGGAATAAGAGGCCGGGAATCAGAGGTGGGTAATCAGAGTCCGGGAATCAGAGGCGGGGAATGAGATATGGGGAATTAGAGGCGGGGAATCAGAGGCGGGGAGACAGGGGCGGGGAATCAGATATGGGGAATCAGAGGTGGCGAATCAAAGGCGGTGAATCAGAGATGGGGTATCAGAGGCGGGGAATCAGAGGCAGGGAATCAAACACGGGGAATGAGAGACGGGGATTTATAGCTGGGGAATCAGAGGCGGGGAATCAGAGTTGGGGAATCAGAGGCGGTGAATCAGATATGGGGAAACAGAGGCGGGAAATCAGAGGCGGGGAAACAGAGGCGGGGAATCAGATATGGGGAATCAGAGGTGGGGAATCAGATATGGGGAAACAGAGGCGGGGAATCAGAGGCGGGGAAACAGAGGCGGGGAATCAGATATGGGGAATCAGAGGTGGGGAATCAGTGGTTGGGAATCAGAGGCAGAGAATCAGATATGGAGAATCAGAGGTGGTAAATCAGTGGTTGGGAATCAGATGTGCGGAATCAGAGATGGGGAATCAGAGTCCGGGAATCAGAGATGGGGAATCAGAGGCGGGGAATGAGATATGGGGAATCAGAGGCGGGGAATCAGAGGCAGGGAATCAGATGTGCGGAATCAGAGATGGGGAATCAGAGTCCGGGAATCAGAGATGGGGAATCAGAGGCGGGGAATGAGATATGGGGAATCAGAGGCGGAGAATCAGAGGCGGGGAAACAGATGCTGGGAATCAGATATGGGGAATCAGAGGTGGCGAATCAAAGGCGCTGAATCAGAGATGGGGAATGAGAGGCGGGGAATCAGAGGCAGGGAATCAAACACGGGGAATCAGAGGCGGGGAATCAGAGTTGGGGTATCAGAGGCGGGGACTCAGATATTGGGGAAACAGAGGCGGGGAATCAGAGGCGGGGAAACAGTGGCGGGGAATCAGATATGTGGAATCAGAGGTGGGGAATCAGAGGTTGAGAATCAGAGGCAGGGAATCAGAGGCGGGGAATCAGAGGCGGGGAATGAGTGGCAGGGAATCAGATGTGCGGAATCAGAGATGGGGAATCAGAGGCAGGGAATCAGAGGCGGGGAATCAGAGGCAGGGAATCAGAGGTCGGGAATCAGAGGCGGGGAATCAGATATGGGGAATCAGAGGTGGGGAATCAGAGGCAGGGAATCAGATGTGCGGAATCAGAGGTGGGGAATCAGAGTCCGGGAATCAGAGATGGGGAATCAGAGGCGGGGAATGAGATATTGGGAATCAGAGGCGGGGAATCAGAGGTAGGGAAACAGAGGCGGAGAATCAGATATGGGGAATCAGAGATGGCGAATCAAAGGCGTTGAATCAGTGATGGGGAATCAGAGGCGGTGAATCAGAGGCGGGGAATCAGAGTTGGGGAATCAGAGGCGGGGAATCAGATATGGGGAAACAGAGGTGGGGAATCAGAGGCGGGGAAACAGAGGTGGGGAATCAGATATGGGGAATCAGAGGTGGGGAATCAGAGGTTTGGAATCAAACACGGGGAATGAGAGTCGGGGAATCATAGCTGGGGAATCAGAGGCGGGGAATCAGAGTTGGGGAATCAGAGGCGGGGAATCAGATATGGGGAAACAGAGGCGGGGAACAGAGGCGGGGAATCAGATATGGGGAAACAGAGGCGGGGAATCAGAGGCGGGGAAACAGAGGCGGGGAATCAGATATGGGAATCAGAGGTGGGGAATCAGATATGGGGAAACAGAGGCGGGGAATACGAGGCGGGAAACACAGGCGGGGAATCAGATATGGGGAATCAGAGGTGGGGAATCAGTGGTTGGGAATCAGAGGCAGGGAATCAGATATGGGGAATCAGAGGTGGGGAATCAGTGGTTGGGAATCAGAGGCAGGTAATCAGAGGCGGGGAAACAGAGGCGGGGAATCAGAGGCAGGGAATCAGATGTGCGGAATCAGAGATGGGGAATCAGAGTCCGGGAATCAGAGATGGGGAATCAGAGGCGGGGAATGAGATATGGGGAATCAGAGGCGGGGAATCAGAGGCGGGGAAGTAGTTGAGGGGAATCAGATATGTGGAATCAGAGGTGGCGAATCAAAGGCGCTGAATCAGAGATGGGGAATCAGAGGCGGGGAATCAGAGGCAGGGAATCAAACACGGGGAATCAGAGGCGGGGAATCAGAGTTGGGGAATGAGAGGCGGGGAATCAGATATGGGGAAACAGAGGCGGGGAATCAGAATCGGGGAATAAGAGGCCGGGAATCAGATGTGGGGAATCAGAGTCCGGGAATCAGAGATGGGGAATCAGAGGCGGGGAATGAGATATTGGGAATCAGAGGCGGGGAATCAGAGGTGGGGAATAAGAGTTGGGGAATGAGAGGCGGGGAATCAGATATGGGGAAACAGAGGCGGGGAATCAGAGGCGGGGAAACAGAGGCGGGGAATCACATATGGGGAATCAGAGGTGGGGAATCAGAGGTTGCGAATCAGAGGAAGGGAATCAGAGGCGGGGAATCAGAGGCGGGGAATCAGAGGCAGGGAAACAGATGTGCGGAATCAGAGATGGTGAATCAGAGGCGGGGAATCAGAGGCGGGGAATCAGAGGCAGGGAATCAGAGGCCGGGAATCAGAGGCGGGGAATCAGATATGGGGATTCAGAGGTGGGGAATCAGAGGCAGGGAATCAGATGTGCGGAATCGGAGATGGGGAATCAGAGGCAGAGAATCAGAATCAGAAGCGGGGAATAAGAGGCCGGGAATCAGAGGTGGGGAATCAGAGTCCGGGAATCAGAGATGGGGAATCAGAGGCGGGGAATGAGATATTGGGAATCAGAGGCGGGGAATCAGAGGCAGGGAAACAGAGGCGGGGAATCAGATATGGGGAATCAGAGGTTGGGAATCAGAGGCAGGGAATCAGAGGTGGGGAATCAGAGGCACGGAATCAGATGCGGGGAATCAGAGGCGGGGAATCAGAGCTGGGGAATCAGAGGCGGGGAATCAGAGTTGGGGAATCAGAGGCCGGGAATTAGATATGGGGAAACAGAGGAAGGGAATCAGAGGCGGGGAAACAGAGGCGGGGAATCAGATATGGGGAATCAGAGGTGGGGAGTAAGTTGCAGGGAAGTTGAGGCCGGGTATCAGAGCTGGGGAATAAGAGGCGGGGAATCTGAGTTGGGGTATCAGAGGCGGGGAATCAGATATGGGGAAACAGAGGCGGGGCATCAGAGGTGGGGAAACAGAGGCGGGGAATCAGATATGGGGAATCAGATGTGGGGAATCAGAGGCAGGGAATCAGATGTGCGGAATCAGAGATGGGGAATCATAGGCATGGAATCAGAATCAGAAGCGGGGAATCAGAGGCCGGGAATCAGAGGCCGGGAATCAGATGCCGGGAATAAGAGGCCAGGAATCAGAGGTGGGGAATCAGAGTCCGGGAATCAGAGATGGGGAATCAGAGGCGGGGAATGAGATATGGGGAATCAGAGGTGGGGAATCAGAGTCGGGGAATCAGATATGGGGAATCAGAGGTGGCGAATCAAAGGTTGTGAATAAGAGATGGTGAATCAGAGGCGGGGAATCAGAGGCAGGGAATCAAACACGGGGAATCAGAGGCGGGTAATCAGAGCTGGGGAATCAGAGGCGGGGAATCAGAGTTGGGGAATCAGAGGCGTGGAATCAGATATGGGGAAACAGAGGTGGGGAATCAGAGGCGGGGAAACAGAGGCGGGGAATCAGATATGGGGAATCAGAGGTGGGGAATCAGATATGGGGAAACAGAGGCGCGGAATCAGAGGCGGAAAACAGAGGCGGGGAATCAGTGGTTGTGAATCAGAGGCAGGGAATCAGATATGGGGAATCAGAGGTGGGGAATCAGTGGTTGGGAATCAGAGGCAGGTAATCAGAGGCGGGGAATCAGAGGCGGGGAATCAGAGGCAGGGAATCAGATGTGCGGAATCAGAGATGGGGAATCAGAGTCCGGGAATCAGAGATGGGGAATCAGAGGCGGGGAATGAGATATGGGGAATCAGAGGCGGGGAATCAGAGGCGGGGAAACAGATGCGGTGAATCAGATATGGGGAATCAGAGGTGGCGAATCAAAGGCGCTGAATCAGAGATGGGGAATCAGAGGCGGGGAATCAGAGGCAGGGAATCAAACACGGGGAATCAGAGGCGGGGAATCAGAGTTGGGGAATCAGAGGCGGGGAATCAGAGGCGGGGAAACAGAGGCGGGGAATCAGATATGGGGAATCATAGGTGGGGAATCAGATGTTACGAATCAGAGGCAGTGAATCAGAGGCGGGGAATCAGAGGCGGGGAATCAGAGGCAGGGAATCAGATGTGCGGAATCAGAGATGGGGAATCAGAGGCAGGGAATCAGAGGCAGGGAATCAGAGGCAGGGAATCAGAGGCCGGGAATCAGAGGCGGGGAATCAGATATGGGGAATCAGAGGTGGGGAATCAGAGGCAGGGTATCAGATGTGCGGAATCAGAGATGGGGAGTCAGAGGCAGAGAATATGAATCAGAAGCTGGGAATAAGAGGCCGGGAATCAGAGGTGGGGAATCAGAGTCCGGGAATCAGAGATGGGGAATCAGAGGTGGGGAATGAGATATTGGGAATCAGAGGCGGGGAATCAGAGGCAGGGAAACAGAGGCGGGGAATCACATATGGGGAATCAGAGGTTGGGAATCAGAGGCAGGGAATCAGATGTGGGGAATCAGAGGCGGGGAATCAGAGCTGGGGAATCAGAGGCGGGGAATCAGATTTGGTGAATCAGAGGCAGGGAATTAGATATGGGGAAACAGAGGAGGGGAATCAGAAGCGGGGAAACAGAGGCGTGGAATCAGATATGGGGAATCAGAGGTGGGGAATAAGTGGCAGGGAAGCAGAGGCGGGGTATCAGAGCTGGGGAATCAGAGGCGGGGAATCTGAGTTGGGTTATCAGAGGAGGGGAATCAGATATGGGGAAACAGGCGGGGCATCAGAGGCGGGGAAAGAGAGGCGGGGAATCAGATATGGGGAATCAGAGGTGGGGAATCAGAGGCAGGGAATCAGATGTGCGGAATCAGAGATGGGGTATCAGAGGCATGGAATAAGAATCAGAAGCGGAGAATCAGAGGCCGGGAATCAGAGGCCGGGAATCAGATGCCGGGAATAAGAGGCTGGGAATCAGAGGTGGGGAATCTGAGTCCGGGAATCAGAAATGGGGAATCAGAGGCGGGGAATGAGATATGGGGAAACAGAGGCGGGGAATCAGATGCAGGGAAACAGAGGCGGGGAATCAGATATGGGGAATCAGAGGAGGGGAATCAGAGGTTGGGAATCAGAAGCAGGGACTCAGAGGTTGGGATTCAGAGGCAGGGAATCAGATGCGGGGAATAAGACGCGGGGATTCAGAGCTGGGTAATCAGAGGAAGGGAATCAGAGTTGGGGAATCAGAGGCGGGGAATTAGATATGGAGAAACAGAGGCGGAAATTAGAGGCGGGGAAACAGAGGCGGGGAATCAGATATGGGGAATCAGAGGTGGGGAATCAGAGGCAGGGAATCAGATGTGCGGAATCAGAGATGGGGAATCAGAGGCAGGGAATCAGAATCAGAAGCGGGGAATCAGAGGCCGGGAATAAGAGGCCGGGAATCAGAGGTGGGTAATCAGAGTCCGGGAATCAGAGGCAGGGAATGAGATATGGGGAATTAGAGGCGGGGAATCAGAGGCGGGTAAACAGAGGCGGGGAATCAGATATGGGGAATCAGAGGTGGCGAATCAAAGGCGGTGAATCAGAGATGGGGAATCAGAGGCGGGGAATCAGAGGCAGGGAATCAAACACGGGGAATGAGAGACGGGGAATCATAGCTGGGGAATCAGAGGCGGGGAATCAGAGTTGGGGAATCAGAGGCGGTGAATCAGATATGGGGAAACAGAGGCGGGAAATCAGAGGCGGGGAAACAGAGGCGGGGAATCAGATATGGGGAATCAGAGGTGGGGAATCAGATATGGGGAAACAGAGGCGGGGAATCAGAGGCGGGGAAACAGAGGCGGGGAATCAGATATGGGGAATCAGAGGTGGGGAATCAGTGGTTGGGAATCAGAGGCTGAGAATCAGATATGGGGAATCAGAGGTGGGGAATCAGTGGTTGGGAATCAGATGTGCGGAGTCAGAGATGGGGAATCAGAGTCCGGGAATCAGAGATGGGGAATCAGAGGCGGGGAATGAGATATGGGGAATCAGAGGCGGGGAAACATAGGTGGGGAATCAGATATGGGGAATCAGAGGTGGGGAATCAGAGGCGCTGAATCAGAGATGGTGAATCAGAGGCGGGGAATCAGAGGCAGGAAATCAGACATGGGGAATGAGAGGCTGGGAATCAGACACGGGGAATCAGAGGTGGGGAATCAGAGCTGTGGAATCAGAGGTGGGGAATCAGAGTTGGGGAATCAGAGGCGGGGAATCAGATATGGGGAAACAGAGGCGGGGAATCAGATGCAGGGAAACAGAGGCGGGGAATCAGATATGGGGAATCAGAGGAGGGGAATCAGAGGTTGGGAATCAGAGGCAGGGACTCAGAGGTTGGGATTCAGAGGCAGGGAATCAGATGCTGGGAATAAGATGCGGGGATTCAGAGGTGGCGAATAAAAGGCGCTGAATCAGAGATGGGGAATGAGAGATGGGGAATCAGAGTCCGGGAATCAGAGATGGGGAATCAGAGACGGGGAATGAGATATGGGGAATCAGAGGCGGGGAATCAGAGGCGGGGAAACAGATGCTGGGAATCAGATATGGGGAATCAGAGGTGGCGAATAAAAGGCGCTGAATAAGAGATGGGGAATGAGAGGCGGGGAATCAGAGGCAGGGAATCAAACACGGGGAATCAGAGGCGGGAAATCAGAGTTGGGGAATCAGAGGCGGGGACTCAGATATTGGGGAAACAGAGGCGGGGAATCAGAGGCGGGGAAACAGTGGCGGGGAATCAGATATGTGGAATCAGAGGTGGGGAATCGGAGGTTGAGAATCAGAGGCAGGGAATCAGAGGCGGGGAATCAGAGGCGGGGAATGAGTGGCAAGGAATCAGATGTGCGGAATCAGAGATGGGGATCAGAGGCAGGGAATCAGAGGCGGGGAATCAGAGGCAGGGAATCAGAGGTCGGGAATCAGAGGCGGGGAATCAGATATGGGGAATCAGAGGTGGGGAATCAGAGCCAGGGAATCAGATGTGCGGAATCAGAGGTGGGGAATCAGAGTCCGGGAATCAGAGATGGGGAATCAGAGGCGGGGAATGTGATATTGGGAATCAGAGGCGGGGAATCAGAGGCAGGGAAACAGAGGCGGAGAATCAGATATGGGGAATCAGAGATGGCGAATCAAAGGCGTTGAATCAGAGATGGGGAATCAGAGGCGGGGAATCAGAGGCGGGGAATCAGAGTTGGGGAATCAGAGGCGGGGAATCAGATATGGGGAAACAGAGGTGGGGTATCAGAGGCGGGGAAACAGAGGTGGAGAATCAGATATGGGGAATCAGAGGTGGGGAATCAGAGGTTGGGAATCAAACACGGGGAATGAGAGACAGGGAATCATAGCTGGGGAATCAGAGGCGGGGAATCAGAGTTGGGGAATCAGAGGCGGGGAATCAGATATGGGGAAACAGAGGCGGGGAACAGAGGCGGGGACAAGATATGGGGAAACACAGGCGGGGAATCAGACGCGGGGAAACAGAGGTGGGGAGTCAGATATAGGGAATCAGAGGTGGGGAATCAGATATGGGGAAACAGAGGCGGGGAATACGAGGCGGGAAACACAGGCGGGGAATCAGATATGGGGAATCAGAGGTGGGGAATCAGTGGTTGGGAATCAGAGGCAGGGAATCAGATATGGGGAATCAGAGGTGGGGAATCAGTGGTTGGGATTCAGAGGCAGGTAATCAGAGGCGGGGAATCAGAGGCGGGGAATCAGAGGCAGGGAATCAGATGTGCGGAATCAGAGATGGGGAATCAGTGTCCGGGAATCAGAGATGGGGAATCAGAGGCGGGGAATGAGATATGGGGAATCAGAGGCGGGGAATCAGAGGCGGGGAAGCAGTTGCGGGGAATCAGATATGTGGAATCAGAGGTGGCGAATCAAAGGCGCTGAATCAGAGATGGGGAATCAGAGGCGGGGAATCAGAGGCAGGGAATCAAACACGGGGAATCAGAGGCGGGGAATCAGAGTTGGGGAATGAGAGGCGGGGAATCAGATATGGGGAAACAGAGGCGGGGAATCAGAGGCGGGGAAACAGAGGCGGGGAATCAGATATGGGGAATCAGAGGTGGGGAATCAGAGGCAGGGTATCAGATGTGCGGAATCAGAGATGGGGAGTCAGAGGCAGAGAATCAGAATCAGAAGCGGGGAATAAGAGGCCGGGAATCAGATGTGGGGAATCAGAGTCCGGGAATCAGAGATGGGGAATCAGAGGCGGGGAATGAGATATTGGGAATCAGAGGCGGGGAATCAGAGGCGGGGAATCAGAGGCAGGGAAACAGAGGCGGGGAATCAGATATGGGGAATTAGAGGTTGGGAATCAGAGGCAGGGAATCAGAAGTGGGGAATCAGAGGCTGGGAATCAGATGCGGGGAATCAGAGGCGGGGAATCAGAGCTGGGGAATCAGAAGCGGGGAATCAGAGTTGGGGAATCAGAGGCACGGAATTAGATATGGGGAAACAGAGGAGGGGAATCAGAGGCGGGGAAACAGAGGCGGGGAATCAGATATGGGGAATCAGTGGTGGGGAATAAGTGGCAGGGAAGCAGAGGCGGGGTATCAGAGCTGGGGAATCAGAGGCGGGGAATCTGAGTTGGGGTATCAGAGGCGGGGAATCAGATATGGGGAAACAGACGGGGCATCAGAGGCGGGGAAACAGAGGCGGGGAATCAGATATGGGGAATCAGAGGTGGGGAATCAGAGGCAGGGAATCAGATGTGCGGAATCAGAGATGGGGTATCAGAGGCATGGAATCAGAATCAGAAGTGGGGAATCAGAGGCCGGGAATCAGAGGCCGGGAATCAGATGCCGGGAATAAGAGGCCGGGAATCAGAGGTGGGGAATCAGAGGCGGGGAATGAGATATGGGGAATCAGAGGCGGGGAATCAGAGGCGGGGAAACAGAGGCGGGGTATCAGATATGGGGAATCAGAGGTGGCGAATCAAAGGTTGTGAATCAGAGATGGGGAATCAGAGGCGGGGAATCAGAGGCAGGGAAACAAACACGGGGAATCAGAGGCGGGGAATCAGAGCTGGGGAATCAGAGGCGGGGAATCAGAGTTGGGGAATCAGAGGCGTGGAATCAGATATGGGGAAACAGAGGCGGGGAATCAGAGGCGGGGAAACAGAGGCGGGGAATCAGATATGGGGAATCAGAGGTGGGGAATCAGAGGTTGGGAGTCAGAGGCAGGGAATCAGAGGCGGGGAATCAGAGGCGGGGAATCAGAGGCAGGGAATCAGATGTGCAGAATCAGAGAAGGGGAATCAGAGGCAGGGAATCAGAGGCAGGGAATCAGAGGCGGGGAATCAGAGGCCGGGAATCAGAGGCCGGGAATGAGAGGCCGGGAATGAGAGGCCGGGAATCAGAGGCCGGAAATCAGAGGCCGGGAATCAGAGGTGGGGAATAAGAGGCACGGAATCAGATGTGCGGTATCAGAGATGGGGAATCACAGGCAGGGAATCAGAGGCGGGGAATCAGAGGCGCGGAATCAGAGGCAGGGAATCGGATGTGCGGAATCAGAGATGGGGAATCAGAGTCCGGGAATCAGAGATGGGGAATTAGAAGCGGGGAATCAGAGGCGGGGAAACATAGGTGGGGAATCAGATATGGGGAATCAGAGGTGGGGAATCAGAGGCGCTGAATCAGAGATGGTGAATCAGAGGCGGGGAATCAGAGGCAGGAAATCAGACATGGGGAATGAGAGGCTGGGAATCAGACACGGGGAATCAGAGGTGGGGAATCAGAGCTGGGGAATCAGAGGTGGGGAATCAGAGTTGGGGAATCAGAGGCGGGGAATCAGATATGGGGAAATAGAGGCAGGGAATCAGATGCAGGGAAACAGAGGCGGGGAATCAGATATGGGGAATCAGAGGAGGGGAATCAGAGGTTGGGAATCAGAGGCAGGGACTCAGAGGTTGGGATTCAGAGGCAGGGATTCAGATGCGGGGAATAAGACGCGGGGATTCAGAGCTGGGTAATCAGAGGCGGGGAATCAGAGTTGGGGAATCAGATGCGGGGAATTAGATATGGGGAAACAGAGGCGGGGAATTAGAGGCGGTGAAACAGAGGCGGGGAATCAGATATGGGGAATCAGAGGTGGGGAATCAGAGGCAGGGAATCAGATGTGCGGAATCAGAGATGGGGAATCAGAGGCAGGGAATCAGAATCAGAAGCGGGGAATCAGAGCTCGGGAATAAGAGGCCGGGAATCAGAGGTGGGTAATCAGAGTCCGGGAATCAGAGGCGGGGAATGAGATATGGGGAATTAGAGGCGGGGAATCAGAGGCGGGGAAACAGAGGCGGGGAATCAGATATGGGGAATCAGAGGTGGCGAATCAAAGGCGGTGAATCAGAGATGGGAAATCAGAGGCGGGGAATCAGAGGCAGGGAATCAAACACGGGGAATGAGAGATGGGGAATCATAGCTGGGGAATCAGAGGCGGGGAATCAGAGTATGGGAATCAGAGGCGGTGAATCAGATATGGGGAAACAGAGGCGGGAAATCAGAGGCGGGGAAACAGAGGCGGGGAATCAGATATGGGGAATCAGAGGTGGGGAATCAGATATGGGGAAACAGAGGCGGGGAATCAGAGGCGGGGAAACAGAGGCGGGGAATCAGATATGGAGAATCAGAGGTGGGGAATCAGTGGTTGGGAATCAGAGGCAGAGAATCAGAGGTGGGGAATCAGTGGTTGGGAATCAGATGTGCGGAATCAGAGATGGGGAATCAGAGTCCGGGAATCAGAGATGGGGAATATTGGGGGGGGAATGAGATATGGGGAATCAGAGGCGGGGAATCAGAGGCAGGGAATCAGATGTGCGGAATCAGAGATGGGGAATCAGAGTCCGGGAATCAGAGATGGGGAATCAGAGGTTGGGAATGAGATTTGGGGAATCAGAGGCGGGGAATCAGAGGCGGGGAAACAGATGCTGGGAATCAGATATGGGGAATCAGAGGTGGCGAATCAAAGGCGCTGAATCAGAGATGGGGAATGAAAGGCGGGGAATCAGAGGCAGGGAATCAAACACGGGGAATCAGAGGCGGGGAATCAGAGTTGGGGAATCAGAGGCGGCGACTCAGATATTGGGGAAACAGAGGCGGGGAATCAGAGGCGGGGAAACAGTGGCGGGGAATCAGATATGTGGAATCAGAGGTGGGGAATCGGAGGTTGAGAATCAGAGGCAGGGAATCAGAGGCGGGGAATCAGAGGCGGGGAATGAGTGGCAGGGAATCAGATGTGCGGAATCAGAGATGGGGAATCAGAGGCAGGGAATCAGAGGCGGGGAATCAGAGGCAGGGAATCAGAGGTCGGGAATCAGAGGCGGGGAATCAGATATGGGGAATCAGAGGTGGGAAATCAGAGGCAGGGAATCAGATGTGCGGAATCAGAGGTGGGGAATCAGGGTCCGGGAATCAGAGATGGGGAATCAGAGGCGGGGAATGAGATATTGGGAATCAGAGGCGGGGAATCAGAGGCAGGGAAACAGAGGTGGAGAATCAGATATGGGGAATCAGAGATGGCGAATCAAAGGCGTTGAATCAGAGATGGGGAATCAGAGGAGGGGAATCAGAGGCGGGGAATCAGAGTTGGGGAATCAGAGGCGGGGAATCAGATATGGGGAAACAGAGGTGGGGAATCAGAGGCGGGGATACAGAGGTGGGGAATCAGATATGGGGAATCAGAGGTGGGGAATCAGAGGTTGGGAATCAAACACGGGGAATGAGAGACGGGGAATCATAGCTGGGTTATCAGAGGCGGGGAATCAGAGTTGGGGAATCAGAGGCGGGGAATCAGATATGGGGAAACAGAGGCGGGGAACAGAGGCGGGGAATCAGATATGGGGAAACAGAGGCGGGGAATCAGAGGCGGGGAAACAGAGGCGGGGAATCAGATATGGGGAATCAGAGGTGGGGAATCAGATATGGGGAAACAGAGGCGTGGAATACGAGGCGGGAAACACAGGCGGGGAATCAGATATGGGGAATCAGAGGTGTGGAATCAGTGGTTGGGAATCAGAGGCAGGGAATCAGATATGGGGAATCAGAGGTGGGGAATCAGTGGTTGGGAATCAGATGCAGGTAATCAGAGGCGGGGAATCAGAGGCGGGGAATCAGAGGCAGGGAATCAGATGTGCGGAATCAGAGATGGGGAATCAGAGTCCGGGAATCAGAGATGGGGAATCAGAGGCGGGGAATGAGATATGGGGAATCAGAGGCGGGGAATCAGAGGCGGGGAAGCAGTTGCGGGGAATCAGATATGGGGAATCAGAGGTGGCGAATCAAAGGCGCTGAATAAGAGATGGGGAATCAGAGGCGGGGAATCAGAGGCGGGGAAACAGAGGCGGGGAATCAGATATGGGGAATCAGAGGTGGGGAATCAGAGGTTGCGAATCAGAGGAAGGGAATCAGAGGCGGGGAATCAGAGGCGGGGAATCAGAGGCAGGGAATCAGATGTGCGGAATCAGAGATGGTGAATCAGAGGCGGGGAATCAGAGGCGGGGAATCAGAGGCAGGGAATCAGAGGCCGGGAATCAGAGGCGGGGAATCAGATATGGGGAATCAGAGGTGGGGAATCAGAGGCAGGGAATCAGATGTGCGGAATCAGAGATGGGGTATCAGAGGCAGAGAATCAGAATCAGAAGCGGGGAATAAGAGGCCGGGAATCAGAGGTGGGGAATCAGAGTCCGGGAATCAGAGATGGGGAATCAGAGGCGGGGAATGAGATATTGGGAATCAGAGGCGGGGAATCAGAGGCAGGGAAACAGAGGCGGGGAATCAGATATGGGGAATCAGAGGTTGGGAATCAGAGGCAGGGAATCAGAGGTGGGGAATCAGAGGCAGGGAATCAGATGCGGGGAATCAGAGGCGGGGAATCAGAGCTGGGGAATCAGAGGCGGGGAATCAGAGTTGGGGAATCAGAGGCCGGGAATTAGATATAAGGAAACAGAGGAGGGGAATCAGAGGCGGGGAAACAGAGGCGGGGAATCAGATATGGGGAATCAGAGGTGGGGAATAAGTTGCAGGGAAGCAGAGGCCGGGTATCAGAGCTGGGGAATAAGAGGCGGGGAATCTGAGTTGGGGTATCAGAGGCGGGGAATCAGATATGGGGAAACAGAGGTGGGGCATCAGAGGTGGGGAAACAGAGGCGGGGAATCAGATATGGGGAATCAGATGTGGGGAATCAGAGGCAGGGAATCAGATGTGCGGAATCAGAGATGGGGAATCAGAGGCATGGAATCAGAATCAGAAGCGGGGAATCAGAGGCCGGGAATCAGAGGCCGGGAATCAGATGCCGGGAATAAGAGGCCAGGAATCAGAGGTGGGGAATCAGAGTCCGGGAATCAGAGATGGGGAATCAGAGGCGGGGAATGAGATATGGGGAATCAGAGGTGGGGAATCAGAGGCGGGGAATCAGATATGGGGAATCAGAGGTGGCGAATCAAAGGTTGTGAATAAGAGATGGTGAATCAGAGGCGGGGAATCAGAGGCAGGGAATCAAACACGGGGAATCAGAGGCGGGTAATCAGAGCTGGGGAATCAGAGGCGGGGAATCAGAGTTGGGGAATCAGAGGCGTGGAATCAGATATGTGGAAACAGAGGCGGGGAATCAGAGGCGGAAAACAGAGGCGGGGAATCAGTGGTTGGGAATCAGGGGCAGGGAATCAGATATGGGGAATCAGAGGTGGGGAATCAGTGGTTGGGAATCAGAGGCAGGTAATCAGAGGCGGGGAATCAGAGGCGGGGAATCAGAGGCAGGGAATCAGATGTGCGGAATCAGAGATGGGGAATCAGAGTCCGGGAATCAGAGATGGGGAATCAGAGGCGGGAAATGAGATATGGGGAATCAGAGGCGGGGAATCGGAGGCGGGGAAACAGATGCGGTGAATCAGATATGGGGAATCAGAGGTGGCGAATCAAAGGCGCTGAATCAGAGATGGGGAATCAGAGGCGGGGAATCAGAGGCAGGGAATCAAACACGGGGAATCAGAGGCGGGGAATCAGAGTTGGGGAATCAGAGGCGGGGAATCAGAGGCGGGGAAACAGAGTCGGGGAATCAGCTATGGGGAATCAGAGGTGGGGAATCAGATGTTACGAATCAGAGGCAGTGAATCAGAGGCGGGGAATCAGAGGCGGGGAATCAGAGGCAGGGAATCAGATGTGCGGAATCAGAGATGGGGAATCAGATGCAGGGAATCAGAGGTGGGGAATCAGAGGCAGGGAATCAGAGGCTGGGAATCAGAGGCGGGGAATCAGATATGGGGAATCAGAGGTGGGGAATCAGAGGCAGGGTATCAGATGTGCGGAATCAGAGATGGGGAGTCAGAGGCAGAGAATCAGAATCAGAAGCGGGGAATAAGAGGCCGGGAATCAGAGGTGGGGAATCAGAGTCCGGGAATCAGAGATGGGGAATCAGAGGTGGGGAATGAGATATTGGGAATCAGAGGCGGGGAATCAGAGGCAGGGAAACAGAGGTGGGGAATCAGATATGGTGAATCAGAGGTTGGGAATCAGAGGCAGGGAATCAGAAGTGGGGAATCAGAGGCTGGGAATCAGATGCGGGGAATCAGAGGCGGGGAATCAGAGCTGGGGAATCAGAGGCGGGGAATCAGATTTGGGGAATCAGAGGCAGGGAATTAGATATGGGGAAACAGAGGAGGGGAATCAGAGGCGGGGAAACAGAGGCGTGGAATCAGATATGGGGAATCAGAGGTGGGGAATAAGTGGCAGGGAAGCAGAGGCGGGGTATCAGAGCTGGGGAATCAGAGGCGGGGAATCTGAGTTGGGTTATCAGAGGAGGGGAATCAGATATGGGGAAACAGGCGGGGCATCAGAGGCGGGGAAACAGAGGCGGGGAATCAGATATGGGGAATCAGAGGTGGGGAATCAGAGGCAGGGAATCAGATGTGCGGAATCAGAGATGGGGTATCAGAGGCATGGAATCAGAATCAGAAGCGGAGAATCAGAGGCCGGGAATCAGAGGCCGGGAATCAGATGCCGGGAATAAGAGGCCGGGAATCAGAGGTGGGGAATCTGAGTCCGGGAATCAGAAATGGGGAATCAGAGGCGGGGAATGAGATATGGGGAAACAGAGGCGGGGAATCAGATGCAGGGAAACAGAGGCGGGGAATCAGATATGGGGAATCAGAGGAGGGGAATCAGAGGTTGGGAATCAGAGGCAGGGACTCAGAGGTTGGGATTCAGAGGCAGGGAATCAGATGCGGGGAATAAGACGCGGGGATTCAGAGCTGGGTAATCAGAGGCGGGGAATCAGAGTTGGGGAATCAGAGGCGGGGAATTAGATATGGGGAAACAGAGGCGGGGAATTAGAGGCGGGGAAACAGAGGCGGGGAATCAGATATGGGGAATCAGAGGTGGGGAATCAGAGGCAGGGAATCAGATGTGCGGAATCAGAGATGGGGAATCAGAGGCAGGGAATCAGAATCAGAAGCGGGGAATCAGAGGTCGGGAATAAGAGGCCGGGAATCAGAGGTGGGTAATCAGAGTCCGGGAATCAGAGGCGGGGAATGAGATATGGGGAATTAGAGGCGGGGAATCAGAGGCGGGGAAACAGAGGCGGGGAATCAGATATGGAGAATCAGAGGTGGCGAATCAAAGGCGGTGAATCAGAGATGGGAAATCAGAGGCGGGGAATCAGAGGCAGGGAATCAAACACGGGGAATGAGAGATGGGGAATCATAGCTGGGGAATCAGAGGCGGGGAATCAGAGTTGGGGAATCAGAGGCGGTGAATCAGATATGGGGAAACAGAGGCGGGAAATCAGAGGCGGGGAAACAGAGGCGGGGAATCAGATATGGGGAATCAGAGGTGGGGAATCAGATATGGGGAAACAGAGGCGGGGAATCAGAGGCGGGGAAACAGAGGCGGGGAATCAGATATGGAGAATCAGAGGTGGGGAATCAGTGGTTGGGAATCAGAGGCAGAGAATCAGATATGGGGAATCAGAGGTGGGGAATCAGTGGTTGGGAATCAGATGTGCGGAATCAGAGATGGGGAATCAGAGTCCGGGAATCAGAGATGGGGAATATTGGGGGGGAATGAGATATGGGGAATCAGAGGCGGGGAATCAGAGGCATGGAATCAGATGTGCGGAATCAGAGATGGGGAATCAGAGTCCGGGAATCAGAGATGGGGAATCAGAGGTTGGGAATGAGATATGGGGAATCAGAGGCGGGGAATCAGAGGCGGGGAAACAGATGCTGGGAATCAGATATGGGGAATCAGAGGTGGCGAATCAAAGGCGCTGAATCAGAGATGGGGAATGAAAGGCGGGGAATCAGAGGCAGGGAATCAAACACGGGGAATCAGAGGCGGGGAATCAGAGTTGGGGAATCAGAGGTGGGGACTCAGATATTGGGGAAACAGAGGCGGGGAATCAGAGGCGGGGAAACAGTGGCGGGGAATCAGATATGTGGAATCAGAGGTGGGGAATCAGAGGTTGAGAATCAGAGGCAGGGAATCAGAGGCGGGGAATCAGAGGCGGGGAATGAGTGGCAGGGAATCAGATGTGCGGAATCAGAGATGGGGAATCAGAGGCAGGGAATCAGAGGCGGGGAATCAGAGGCAGGGAATCAGAGGTCGGGAATCAGAGGCGGGGAATCAGATATGGGGAATCAGAGGTGGGGAATCAGAGGCAGGGAATCAGATGTGCGGAATCAGAGGTGGGGAATCAGGGTCCGGGAATCAGAGATGGGGAATCAGAGGCGGGGAATGAGATATTGGGAATCAGAGGCGGGGAATCAGAGGCAGGGAAACAGAGGCGGAGAATCAGATATGGGGAATCAGAGATGGCGAATCAAAGGCGTTGAATCAGAGATGGGGAATCAGAGGTGGGGAATCAGAGGCGGGGATACAGAGGTGGGGAATCAGATATGGAGAATCAGAGGTGGGGAATCAGAGGTTGGGAATCAAACACGGGGAATGAGAGACGGGGAATCATAGCTGGGGAATCAGAGGCGGGGAATCAGAGTTGGGGAATCAGAGGCGGGGAATGAGATATTGGGAATCAGAGGCGGGGAATCAGAGGCAGGGAAACAGAGGCGGGGAATCAGATATGGGGAATCAGAGGTTGGGAATCAGAGGCAGGGAATCAGAGGTGGGGAATCAGAGGCAGGGAATCAGATGCGGGGAATCAGAGGCGGGGAATCAGAGCTGGGGAATCAGAGGCGGGGAATCAGAGTTGGGGAATCAGAGGCCGGGAATTAGATATAAGGAAACAGAGGAGGGGAATCAGAGGCGGGGAAACAGAGGCGGGGAATCAGATATGGGGAATCAGAGGTGGGGAATAAGTTGCAGGGAAGCAGAGGCCGGGTATCAGAGCTGGGGAATAAGAGGCGGGGAATCTGAGTTGGGGTATCAGAGGCGGGGAATCAGATATGGGGAAACAGAGGCGGGGCATCAGAGGTGGGGAAACAGAGGCGGGGAATCAGATATGGGGAATCAGATGTGGGGAATCAGAGGCAGGGAATCAGATGTGCGGAATCAGAGATGGGGAATCAGAGGCATGGAATCAGAATCAGAAGCGGGGAATCAGAGGCCGGGAATCAGAGGCCGGGAATCAGATGCCGGGAATAAGAGGCCAGGAATCAGAGGTGGGGAATCAGAGTCCGGGAATCAGAGATGGGGAATCAGAGGCGGGGAATGAGATATGGGGAATCAGAGGTGGGGAATCAGAGGCGGGGAATCAGATATGGGGAATCAGAGGTGGCGAATCAAAGGTTGTGAATAAGAGATGGTGAATCAGAGGCGGGGAATCAGAGGCAGGGAATCAAACGGGGAATCAGAGGCGGGTAATCAGAGCTGGGGAATCAGAGGCGGGGAATCAGAGTTGGGGAATCAGAGGCGTGGAATCAGATATGGGGAAACAGAGGCGGGGAATCAGAGGCGGAAAACAGAGGCGGGGAATCAGTGGTTGGGAATCAGAGGCAGGGAATCAGATATGGGGAATCAGAGGTGGGGAATCAGTGGTTGGGAATCAGAGGCAGGTAATCAGAGGCGGGGAATCAGAGGCGGGGAATCAGAGGCAGGGAATCAGATGTGCGGAATCAGAGATGGGGAATCAGAGTCCGGGAATCAGAGATGGGGAATCAGAGGCGGGAAATGAGATATGGGCAATCAGAGGCGGGGAATCAGAGGCGGGGAAACAGATGCGGTGAATCAGATATGGGGAATCAGAGGTGGCGAATCAAAGGCGCTGAATCAGAGATGGGGAATCAGAGGCAGGGAATCAGAGGCAGGGAATCAAACACGGGGAATCAGAGGCGGGGAATCAGAGTTGGGGAATCAGAGGCGGGGAATCAGAGGCGGGGAAACAGAGGCGGGGAATCAGCTATGGGGAATCAGAGGTGGGGAATCAGATGTTACGAATCAGAGGCAGTGAATCAGAGGCGGGGAATCAGAGGCGGGGAATCAGAGGCAGGGAATCAGATGTGCGAAATCAGAGATGGGGAATCAGATGCAGGGAATCAGAGGCGGGGAATCAGAGGCAGGGAATCAGAGGCCGGGAATCAGAGGCGGGGAATCAGATATGGGGAATCAGAGGTGGGGAATCAGAGGCAGGGTATCAGATGTGCGGAATCAGAGATGGGGAGTCAGAGGCAGAGAATCAGAATCAGAAGCGGGGAATAGGAGGCCGGGAATCAGAGGTGGGGAATCAGAGTCCGGGAATCAGAGATGGGGAATCAGAGGTGGGGAATGAGATATTGGGAATCAGAGGCGGGGAATCAGAGGCAGGGAATCAGAGGCGGGGAATGAGATATGGGGAATCAGAGGTGGGGAATCAGAGGCGGGGAATCAGATATGGGGAATCAGAGGTGGCGAATCAAAGGTTGTGAATAAGAGATGGTGAATCAGAGGCGGGGAATCAGAGGCAGGGAATCAAACGGGGAATCAGAGGCGGGTAATCAGAGCTGGGGAATCAGAGGCGGGGAATCAGAGTTGGGGAATCAGAGGCGTGGAATCAGATATGGGGAAACAGAGGCGGGGAATCAGAGGCGGAAAACAGAGGCGGGGAATCAGTGGTTGGGAATCAGAGGCAGGGAATCAGATATGGGGAATCAGAGGTGGGGAATCAGTGGTTGGGAATCAGAGGCAGGTAATCAGAGGCGGGGAATCAGAGGCGGGGAATCAGAGGCAGGGAATCAGATGTGCGGAATCAGAGATGGGGAATCAGAGTCCGGGAATCAGAGATGGGGAATCAGAGGCGGGAAATGAGATATGGGCAATCAGAGGCGGGGAATCAGAGGCGGGGAAACAGATGCGGTGAATCAGATATGGGGAATCAGAGGTGGCGAATCAAAGGCGCTGAATCAGAGATGGGGAATCAGAGGCAGGGAATCAGAGGCAGGGAATCAAACACGGGGAATCAGAGGCGGGGAATCAGAGTTGGGGAATCAGAGGCGGGGAATCAGAGGCGGGGAAACAGAGGCGGGGAATCAGCTATGGGGAATCAGAGGTGGGGAATCAGATGTTACGAATCAGAGGCAGTGAATCAGAGGCGGGGAATCAGAGGCGGGGAATCAGAGGCAGGGAATCAGATGTGCGAAATCAGAGATGGGGAATCAGATGCAGGGAATCAGAGGCGGGGAATCAGAGGCAGGGAATCAGAGGCCGGGAATCAGAGGCGGGGAATCAGATATGGGGAATCAGAGGTGGGGAATCAGAGGCAGGGTATCAGATGTGCGGAATCAGAGATGGGGAGTCAGAGGCAGAGAATCAGAATCAGAAGCGGGGAATAGGAGGCCGGGAATCAGAGGTGGGGAATCAGAGTCCGGGAATCAGAGATGGGGAATCAGAGGTGGGGAATGAGATATTGGGAATCAGAGGCGGGGAATCAGAGGCAGGGAAACAGAGGTGGGGAATCAGATATGGGGAATCAGATGTTGGGAATCAGAGGCAGCGGAATCAGAGGTTGGGAATCAGAGGCAGGGACTCAGAGGTTGGGATTCAGAGGCAGGGAATCAGATGCGGGGAATAAGACGCGGGGATTCAGAGCTGGGTAATCAGAGGCGGGGAATCAGAGTTGGGGAATCAGAGGCGGGGAATTAGATATGGGGAAACAGAGGCGGAAATTAGAGGCGGGGAAACAGAGGCGGGGAATCAGATATGGGGAATCAGAGGTGGGGAATCAGAGGCAGGGAATCAGATGTGCGGAATCAGAGATGGGGAATCAGAGGCAGGGAATCAGAATCAGAAGCGGGGAATCAGAGGCCGGGAATAAGAGGCCGGGAATCAGAGGTGGGTAATCAGAGTCCGGGAATCAGAGGCGGGGAATGAGATATGGGGAATTAGAGGCGGGGAATCAGAGGCGGGGAAACAGAGGCGGGGAATCAGATATGGGGAATCAGAGGTGGCGAATCAAAGGCGGTGAATCAGAGATGGGGAATCAGATGCGGGGAATCAGAGGCAGGGAATCAAACACGGGGAATGAGAGACGGGGAATCATACCTGGGGAATCAGAGGCGGGGAATCAGAGTTGGGGAATCAGAGGCGGTGAATCAGATATGGGGAAACAGAGGGGGGAAATCAGAGGCGGGGAATCAGAGGCAGGGAATCAGATGTGCGGAATCAGAGATGGGGAATCAGATGCAGGGAATCAGAGGCGGGGAATCAGAGGCAGGGAATCAGAGGCCGGGAATCAGAGGCGGGGAATCAGATATGGGGAATCAGAGGTGGGGAATCAGAGGCAGGGTATCAGATGTGCGGAATCAGAGATGGGGAGTCAGAGGCAGAGAATCAGAATCAGAGGCAGTGAATCAGAGGCGGGGAATCAGAGGTGGGGAATCAGAGTCCGGGAATCAGAGATGGGGAATCAGATGTTGGGAATCAGAGGCGGGGAATCAGATGTTGGGAATCAGAGGCAGGGAATCAGAAGTGGGGAATCAGAGGCTGGGAATCAGATGCGGGGAATCAGAGGCGGGGAATCAGAGCTGGGGAATCAGAGGCGGGGAATCAGATTTGGGGAATCAGAGGCAGGGAATTAGATATGGGGAAACAGAGGAGGGGAATCAGAGGCGGGGAAACAGAGGCGTGGAATCAGATATGGGGAATCAGAGGTGGGGAATAAGTGGCAGGGAAGCAGAGGCGGGGTATCAGAGCTGGGGAATCAGAGGCGGGGAATCTGAGTTGGGTTATCAGAGGAGGGGAATCAGATATGGGGAAACAGGCGGGGCATCAGAGGCGGGGAAACAGAGGCGGGGAATCAGATATGGGGAATCAGAGGTGGGGAATCAGAGGCAGGGAATCAGATGTGCGGAATCAGAGATGGGGTATCAGAGGCATGGTATCAGAATCAGAAGCGGAGAATCAGAGGCCGGGAATCAGAGGCCGGGAATCAGATGCCGGGAATATGAGGCCGGGAATCAGAGGTGGGGAATCTGAGTCCGGGAATCAGAAATGGGGAATCAGAGGCGGGGAATGAGATATGGGGAAACAGAGGCGGGGAATCAGATGCAGGGAAACAGAGGCGGGGAATCAGATATGGGGAATCAGAGGAGGGGAATCAGAGGTTGGGAATCAGAGGCAGGGACTCAGAGTTTGGGATTCAGAGGCAGGGAATCAGATGCGGGGAATAAGACGCGGGGATTCAGAGCTGGGTAATCAGAGGCGGGGAATCAGAGTTGGGGAATCAGAGGCGGGGAATTAGATATGGGGAAACAGAGGCGGGGAATTAGAGGCGGGGAAACAGAGGCGGGGAATCAGATATGGGGAATCAGAGGTGGGGAATACGAGGCAGGGAATCAGATGTGCGGAATCAGAGATGGCGAATCAGAGGCAGGGAATCAGAATCAGAAGCGGGGAATCAGAGGTCGGGAATAAGAGGCCGGGAATCAGAGGTGGGTAATCAGAGTCTGGGAATCAGAGGCGGGGAATGAGATATGGGGAATTAGAGGCGGGGAATCAGAGGCGGGGAAACAGAGGCGGGGAATCAGATATGGGGAATCAGAGGTGGCGAAACAAAGGCGGTGAATCAGAGATGGGAAATCAGAGGCGGGGAATCAGAGGCAGGGAATCAAACACGGGGAATGAGAGATGGGGAATCATAGCTGGGGAATCAGAGGCGGGGAATCAGAGTTGGGGAATCAGAGGCGGTGAATCAGATATGGGGAAACAGAGGCGGGAAATCAGAGGTGGGGAAACAGAGGCGGGGAATCAGATATGGGGAATCAGAGGTGTGGAATCAGATATGGGGAAACAGAGGCGGGGAATCAGAGGCGGGGAAACAGAGGCGGGGAATCAGATATGGAGAATCAGAGGTGGGGAATCAGTGGTTGGGAATCAGAGGCAGAGAATCAGATATGGGGAATCAGAGGTGGGGAATCAGTGGTTGGGAATCAGATGTGCGGAATCAGAGATGCGGAATCAGAGTCCGGGAATCAGAGATGGGGAATATTGGGGGGGGGAATGAGATATGGGGAATCAGAGGCGGGGAATCAGAGGCAGGGAATCAGATGTGCGGAATCAGAGATGGGGAATCAGAGTCCGGGAATCAGAGATGGGGAATCAGAGGTTGGGAATGAGATATGGGGAATCTGAGGCGGGGAATCAGAGGCGGGGAAACAGATGCTGGGAATCAGATATGGGGAATCAGAGGTGGCGAATCAAAGGCGCTGAATCAGAGATGGGGAATGAAAGGCGCTGAATCAGAGATGGGGAATGAAAGGCGGGGAATCAGAGGCAGGGAATCAAACACGCGGAATCAGAGGCGGGGAATCAGAGTTGGGGAATCAGAGGCGGGGACTCAGATATTGGGGAAACAGAGGCGGGGAATCAGAGGCGGGGAAACAGTGGCGGGGAATCAGATATGTGGAATCAGAGGTGGGGAATCAGAGGTTGAGAATCAGAGGCAGGGAATCAGAGGCGGGGAATCAGAGGCGGGGAATGAGTGGCAGGGAATCAGATGTGCGGAATCAGAGATGGGGAATCAGAGGCAGGGAATCAGAGGCGGGGAATCAGAGGCAGGGAATCAGAGGTCGGGAATCAGAGGCGGGGAATCAGATATGGGGAATCAGAGGTGGGGAATCAGAGGCAGGGAATCAGATGTGCGGAATCAGAGGTGGGGAATCAGGGTCCGGGAATCAGAGATGGGGAATCAGAGGCGGGGAATGAGATATTGGGAATCAGAGGCGGGGAATCAGAGGCAGGGAAACAGAGGCGGAGAATCAGATATGGGGAATCAGAGATGGCGAATCAAAGGCGTTGAATCAGAGATGGGGAATCAGAGGAGGGGAATCAGAGGCGGGGAATCAGAGTTGGGGAATCAGAGGCGGGGAATCAGATATGGGGAAACAGAGGTGGGGAATCAGAGGCGGGGATACAGAGGTGGGGAATCAGATATGGGGAATCAGAGGTGGGGAATCAGAGGTTGGGAATCAAACACGGGGAATGAGAGACGGGGAATCATAGCTGGGGAATCAGAGGCGGGGAATCAGAGTTGGGGAATCAGAGGCGGGGAATCAGATATGGGGAAACAGAGGCGGGGAACAGAGGCGGGGAATCAGATATGGGGAAACAGAGGCGGGGAATCAGAGGCGGGGAAACAGAGGCGGGGAATTTGATATGGGGAATCAGAGGTGGGGAATCAGATATGGGGAAACAGAGGCGGGGAATATGAGGCGCGAAACACAGGCGGGGAATCAGATATGGGGAATCAGAGGTGTGGAATCAGTGGTTGGGAATCAGAGGCAGGGAATCAGATATGGGGAATCAGAGGTGGGGAATCAGTGGTTGGGAATCAGATGCAGGTAATCAGAGGCGGGGAATCAGAGGCGGGGAATCAGAGGCAGGGAATCAGATGTGCGGAATCAGAGATGGGGAATCAGAGTCCGGGAATCAGAGATGGGGAATCAGAGGCGGGGAATGAGATATGGGGAATCAGAGGCGGGGAATCAGAGGCGGGGAAGCAGTTGCGGGGAATCAGATATGGGGAATCAGAGGTGGCGAATCAAAGGCGCTGAATCAGAGATGGGGAATCAGAGGCGGGGAATCAGAGGCGGGGAAACAGAGGCGGGGAATCAGATATGGGGAATCAGAGGTGGGGAATCAGAGGTTGCGAATCAGAGGAAGGGAATCAGAGGCGGGGAATCAGAGGCGGGGAATCAGAGGCAGGGAATCAGATGTGCGGAATCAGAGATGGTGAATCAGAGGCGGGGAATCAGAGGCGGTGAATCAGAGGCAGGGAATCAGAGGCCGGGAATCAGAGGCGGGGAATCAGATATGGGGAATCAGAGGTGGGGAATCAGAGGCAGGGAATCAGATGTGCGGAATCAGAGATGGGGAATCAGAGGCAGAGAATCAGAATCAGAAGCGGGGAATAAGAGGCCGGGAATCAGAGGTGGGGAATCAGAGTCCGGGAATCAGAGATGGGGAATCAGAGTGGGGGAATGAGATATTGGGAATCAGAGGCGGGGAATCAGAGGCAGGGAAACAGAGGCGGGGAATCAGATATGGGGAATCAGAGGTTGGGAATCAGAGGCAGGGAATCAGAGGTGGGGAATCAGAGGCAGGGAATCAGATGCGGGGAATCAGAGGCGGGGAATCAGAGCTGGGGAATCAGAGGCGGGGAATCAGAGTTGGGGAATCAGAGGCCGGGAATTAGATATAAGGAAACAGAGGAGGGGAATCAGAGGCGGGGAAACAGAGGCGGGGAATCAGATATGGGGAATCAGAGGTGGGGAATAAGTTGCAGGGAAGCTGAGGCCGGGTATCAGAGCTGGGGAATAAGAGGCGGGGAATCTGAGTTGGGGTATCAGAGGCGGGGAATCAGATATGGGGAAACAGAGGCGGGGCATCAGAGATGGGGAAACAGAGGCGGGGAATCAGATATGGGGAATCAGATGTGGGGAATCAGAGGCAGGGAATCAGATGTGCGGAATCAGAGATGGGGAATCAGAGGCATGGAATCAGAATCAGAAGCGGGGAATCAGAGGCCGGGAATCAGAGGCCGGGAATCAGATGCCGGGAATAAGAGGCCAGGAATCAGAGGTGGGGAATCAGAGTCCGGGAATCAGAGATGGGGAATCAGAGGCGGGGAATGAGATATGGGGAATCAGAGGTGGGGAATCAGAGGCGGGGAATCAGATATGGGGAATCAGAGGTGGCGAATCAAAGGTTGTGAATAAGAGATGGTGAATCAGAGGCGGGGATTCAGAGGCAGGGAATCAAACACGGGGAATCAGAGGCGGGTAATCAGAGCTGGGGAATCAGAGGCGGGGAATCAGAGTTGGGGAATCAGAGGCGTGGAATCAGATATAGGGAAACAGAGGCGGGGAATCAGAGGCGGGGAAACAGAGGCGGGGAATCAGATATGGGGAATCAGAGGTGGGGAATCAGATATGGGGAAACAGAGGCGGGGAATCGGAGGCGGAAAACAGAGGCGGGGAATCAGTGGTTGGGAATCAGAGGCAGGGAATCAGATATGGGGAATCAGAGGTGGGGAATCAGTGGTTGGGAATCAGAGGCAGGTAATCAGAGGCGGGGAATCAGAGGCGGGGAATCAGAGGCAGGGAATCAGATGTGCGGAATCAGAGATGGGGAATCAGAGTCCGGGAATCAGAGATGGGGAATCAGAGGCGGGAAATGAGATATGGGGAATCAGAGGCGGGGAATCAGAGGCGGGGAAACAGATGCGGTGAATCAGATATGGGGAATCAGAGGTGGCGAATCAAAGGCGCTGAATCAGAGATGGGGAATCAGAGGCGGGGAATCAGAGGCAGGGAATCAAACACGGGGAATCAGAGGCGGGGAATCAGAGTTGGGGAATCAGAGGCGGGGAATCAGAGGCGGGGAAACAGAGGCGGGGAATCAGCTATGGGGAATCAGAGGTGGGGAATCAGATGTTACGAATCAGAGGCAGTGAATCAGAGGCGGGGAATCAGAGGCGGGGAATCAGAGGCAGGGAATCAGATGTGCGGAATCAGAGATGGGGAATCAGAGGCAGGGAATCAGAGGCGGGGAATCAGAGGCAGGGAATCAGAGGCCGGGAATCAGAGGCGGGGAATCAGATATGGGGAATCAGAGGTGGGGAATCAGAGGCAGGGTATCAGATGTGCGGAATCAGAGATGGGGAGTCAGAGGCAGAGAATCAGAATCAGAACCGGGGAATAAGAGGCCGGGAATCAGAGGTGGGGAATTAGAGGCAGGGAAACAGAGGCGGGGAATCAGATATGGGGAATCAGAGGTTGGGAATCAGAGGCAGGGAATCAGAAGTGGGGAATCAGAGGCTGGGAATCAGATGCGGGGAATCAGAGGCGGGGAATCAGAGCTGGGGAATCAGAGGCGGGGAATCAGATTTGGGGAATCAGAGGCAGGGAATTAGATATGGGGAAACAGAGGAGGGGAATCAGAGGTGGGGAAACAGAGGCGTGGAATCAGATATGGGGAATCAGAGGTGGGGAATAAGTGGCAGGGAAGCAGAGGCGGGGTATCAGAGCTGGGGAATCAGAGGCGGGGAATCTGAGTTGGGTTATCAGAGGAGGGGAATCAGATATGGGGAAACAGGCGGGGCATCAGAGGCGGGGAAACAGAGGCGGGGAATCAGATATGGGGAATCAGAGGTGGGGAATCAGAGGCAGGGAATCAGATGTGCGGAATCAGAGATGGGGTATCAGAGGCATGGAATCAGAATCAGAAGCGGAGAATCAGAGGCCGGGAATCAGAGGCCGGGAATCAGATGCCGGGAATAAGAGGCCGGGAATCAGAGGTGGGGAATCTGAGTCCGGGAATCAGAAATGGGGAATCAGAGGCGGGGAATGAGATATGGGGAAACAGAGGCGGGGAATCAGATGCAGGGAAACAGAGGCGGGGAATCAGATATGGGGAATCAGAGGAGGGGAATCAGAGGTTGGGAATCAGAGGCAGGGACTCAGAGGTTGGGATTCAGAGGCAGGGAATCAGATGCGGGGAATAAGACGCGGGGATTCAGAGCTGGGTAATCAGAGGAAGGGAATCAGAGTTGGGGAATCAGAGGCGGGGAATTAGATATGGGGAAACAGAGGCGGAAATTAGAGGCGGGGAAACAGAGGCGGGGAATCAGATATGGGGAATCAGAGGTGGGGAATCAGAGGCAGGGAATCAGATGTGCGGAATCAGAGATGGGGAATCAGAGGCAGGGAATCAGAATCAGAAGCGGGGAATCAGAGGCCGGGAATAAGAGGCCGGGAATCAGAGGTGGGTAATCAGAGTCCGGGAATCAGAGGCGGGGAATGAGATATGGGGAATTAGAGGCGGGGAATCAGAGGCGGGGAAACAGAGGCGGGGAATCAGATATGGGGAATCAGAGGTGGCGAATCAAAGGCGGTGAATCAGAGATGGGGAATCAGAGGCGGGGAATCAGAGGCAGGGAATCAAACACGGGGAATGAGAGACGGGGAATCATAGCTGGGGAATCAGAGGCGGGGAATCTGAGTTGGGGAATCAGAGGCAGTGAATCAGATATGGGGAAACAGAGGCGGGAAATCAGAGGCGGTGAAACAGAGGCGGGGAATCAGATATGGGGAATCAGAGGTGGGGAATCAGATATGGGGAAACAGAGGCGGGGAATCAGAGGCGGGGAAACAGAGGCAGGGAATCAGATATGGGGAATCAGAGGTGGGGAATCAGTGGTTGGGAATCAGAGGCAGAGAATTAGATATGGGGAATCAGAGGTGGGGAATCAATGGTTCGGAATCAGATGTGCGGAGTCAGAGATGGGGAATCAGAGTGCGGGAATCAGAGATGGGGAATCAGAGGCGGGGAATGAGATATGGGGAATCAGAGGCGGGGAAACATAGGTGGGGAATCAGATATGGGGAATCAGAGGTGGGGAATCAGAGGCGCTGAATGAGAGATGGTGAATCAGAGGCGGGGAATCAGAGGCAGGAAATCAGACATGGGGAATGAGAGGCTGGGAATCAGACACGGGGAATCAGAGGTGGGGAATCACAGCTGTGGAATCAGAGGTGGGGAATCAGAGTTGGGGAATCAGAGGCGGCGAATCAGATATGGGGAAACAGAGGCGGGGAATCAGATGCAGGGAAACAGAGGCGGGGAATCAGATATGGGGAATCAGAGGAGGGGAATCAGAGGTTGGGAATCAGAGGCAGGGACTCAGAGGTTGGGATTCAGAGGCAGGGAATCAGATGCGGGGAATAAGACGCGGGGATTCAGAGCTGGGTAATCAGAGGCGGGGAATAAGAGTTGGGGAATCAGAGGCGGGGAATTAGATATGGGGAAACAGAGGCGGGGAATTAGAGGCGGGGAAACAGAGGCGGGGAATCAGATATGGGGAATCAGAGGTGGGGAATCAGAGGCAGGGAATCAGATGTGCGGAATCAGAAATGGGGAATCAGAGGCAGGGAATCAGAATCAGAAGCGGGGAATCAGAGGCCGGGAATAAGAGGCCGGGAATCTGAGGTGGGTAATCAGAGTCCGGGAATCAGAGGCGGGGAATGAGATATGGGGAATTAGAGGCGGGGAATCAGAGGCGGGGAAACAGAGGCGGGGAATCAGATATGGGGAATCAGAGGTGGCGAATCAAAGGCGGTGAATCAGAGATGGGGAATCAGAGGCGGGGAATCAGAGGCAGGGAATCAAACACGGGGAATGAGAGACGGGGAATCATAGCTGGGGAATCAGAGGCGGGGAATCAGAGTTGGGGAATCAGAGGCGGTGAATCAGATATGGGGAAACAGAGGCGGGAAATCAGAGGCGGGGAAACAGAGGCGGGGAATCAGATATGGGGAATCAGAGGTGGGGAATCAGATATGGGGAAACAGAGGCGGGGAATCAGAGGCGGGGAAACAGAGGCGGGGAATCAGATATGGGGAATCAGAGATGGGGACTCAGTGGTTGGGAATCAGAGGCAGACAATCAGATATGGGGAATCAGAGGTGGGGAATCAGTGGTTGGGAATCAGATGTGCGGAATCAGAGATGGGGAATCAGAGTCCGGGAATCAGAGATGGGGAATCAGAGGCGGGGAATGAGATATGGGGAATCAGAGGCGGGGAATCAGAGGCAGGGAATCAGATGTGCGGAATCAGAGATGGGGAATCAGAGTCCGGGAATCAGAGATGGGGAATCAGAGGCGGGGAATGAGATATGGGGAATCAGAGGCGGGGAATCAGAGGCGGGGAAACAGATGCTGGGAATCAGATATGGGGAATCAGAGGTGGCGAATCAAAGGCGCTGAATCAGAGATGGGGAATGAGAGGCGGGGAATCAGAGGCAGGGAATCAAACACGGGGAATCAGAGGCGGGGAATCAGAGTTGGGGAATCAGAGGCGGGGACTCAGATATTGGGGAAACAGAGGCGGGGAATCAGAGGCGGGGAAACAGTGGCGGGGAATCAGATATGTGGAATCAGAGGTGGGGAATCAGAGGTTGAGAATCAGAGGCAGGGAATCAGAGGCGGGGAATATGAGGCGGGGAATGAGTGGCAGGGAAACAGATGTGCGGAATCAGAGATGGGGATCAGAGGCAGGGAATCAGAGGCGGGGAATCAGAGGCAGGGAATCAGAGGTCGGGAATCAGAGGCGGGGAATCAGATATGGGGAATCAGAGGTGGGGAATCAGAGCCAGGGAATCAGATGTGCGGAATCAGAGGTGGGGAATCAGAGTCCGGGAATCAGAGATGGGGAATCAGAGGCGGGGAATGTGATATTGGGAATCAGAGGCGGGGAATCAGAGGCAGGGAAACAGAGGCGGAGAATCAGATATGGGGAATCAGAGATGGCGAATCAAAGGCGTTGAATCAGAGATGGGGAATCAGAGGCGGGGAATCAGAGGCGGGGAATCAGAGTTGGGGAATCAGAGGCGGGGAATCAGATATGGGGAAACAGAGGTGGGGAATCAGATATGGGGAATCAGAGGTGGGGAATCAGAGGTTGGGAATCAAACACGGGGAATGAGAGACAGGGAATCATAGCTGGGGAATCAGAGGCGGGGAATCAGAGTTGGGGAATCAGAGGCGGGGAATCAGATATGGGGAAACAGAGGCGGGGAACAGAGGCGGGGAATCAGATATGGGGAAACACAGGCGGGGAATCAGAGGCGGGGAAACAGAGGCGGGGAATCAGATATGGGGAATCAGAGGTGGGGAATGAGATATGGGGAAACAGAGGCGGGGAATACGAGGCGGGAAACACAGGCGGGGAATCAGATATGGGGAATCAGAGGTGGGGAATCAGTGGTTGGGAATCAGAGGCAGGGAATCAGAAATGGGGAATCAGAGGTGGGGAATCAGTGGTTGGGAATCAGAGGCAGGTAATCAGAGGCGGGGAATCAGAGGCGGGGAATCAGAGGCAGGGAATCAGATGTGCGGAATCAGAGATGGGGAATCAGAGTCCGGGAATCAGAGATGGGGAATCAGAGGCGGGGAATGAGATATGGGGAAACAGAGGCGGGGAATCAGAGGCGGGGAAGCAGTTGCGGGGAATCAGATATGGGGAATCAGAGGTGGCGAATCAAAGGCGCTGAATCAGAGATGGGGAATCAGAGGCGGGGAATCAGAGGCAGGGAATCAAACACGGGGAATCAGATATGGGGAATCAGAGTTGGGGAATGAGAGGAGGGGAATCAGATATGGGGAAACAGTGGCGGGGAATCAGAGGCGGGGAAACAGAGGCGGGGAATCAGATATGGGGAATCAGAGGTGGGGAATCGGAGGTTGCGAATCAGAGGAAGGGAATCAGAGGCGGGGAATCAGAGGCGGGGAATCAGAGGTAGGGAATCAGATGTGCGGAATCAGAGATGGTGAATCAGAGGCGGGGAATCAGAGGTGGGGAATCAGAGGCAGGGAATCAGAGGCCGGGAATCAGAGGCGGGGATTCAGATATGGGGAATCAGAGTTGGGGAATCAGAGGCAGGGAATCAGATGTGCGGAATCAGAGATGGGGAATCAGAGGCAGAGAATCAGAATCAGAAGCAGGGAATAAGAGGCCGGGAATCAGAGGTGGGGAATCAGAGTCCGGGAATCAGAGATGGGGAATCAGAGGCGGGGAATGAGATATTGGGAATCAGAGGCGGGGAATCAGAGGCAGGGAAACAGAGGCGGGGAATCAGATATGGGGAATCAGAGGTTGGGAATCAGAGGCATGGAATCAGAGGTGGGGAATCAGAGGCAGGGAATCAGATGCGGGGAATCAGAGGCGGGGATTCAGAGCTGGGGAATCAGAGGCGGGGAATCAGAGTTGGGGAATCAGATGCCGGGAATTAGATATGGGGAAACAGAGGAGGGGAATCAGAGGCGGGGAAACAGAGGCGGGGAATCAGATATGGGGAATCAGAGGTGGGGAATCAGAGGCGTGGAATCAGATATGGGGAAACAGAGGCGGGGAATCAGAGGCGGGGAAACAGAGGCGGGGAATCAGATATGGGGAATCAGAGGTGGGGAATCAGATATGGGGAAACAGAGGCGGGGAATCAGAGGCGGAAAACAGAGGTGGGGAATCAGTGGTTGGGAATCAGAGGCAGGGAATCAGATATGGGGAATCAGAGGTGGGGAATCAGTGGTTGGGAATCAGAGGCAGGTAATCAGAGGCGGGGAATCAGAGGCGGGGAATCAGAGGCAGGGAATCAGATGTGCGGAATCAGAGATGGGGAATCAGAGTCCGGGAATCAGAGATGGGGAATCAGAGGCGGGGAATGAGATATGGGGAATCAGAGGCGGGGAATCAGAGGCGGGGAATCAGATGCGGTGAATCAGATATGGGGAATCAGAGGCGGCGAATCAAAGGCGCTGAATCAGAGATGGGGAATCAGAGGCGGGGAATCAGAGGCAGGGAAACAGAGGCGGGGAATCAGATATGGGGAATCAGAGGTGGGGAATCAGAGGTAGGGAATCAGATGTGCGGAATCAGAGATGGTGAATCAGAGGCGGGGAATCAGAGGCGGGGAATCAGAGGCAGGGAATCAGAGGCCGGGAATCAGAGGCGGGGAATCAGATATGGGGAATCAGAGGTGGGGAATCAGAGGCAGGGAATCAGATGTGCGGAATCAGAGATGGGGAATCACAGGCAGAGAATCAGAATCAGAAGCGGGGAATAAGAGGCCGGGAATCAGAGGTGGGGAATCAGAGTCCGGGAATCAGAGATGGGGAATCAGAGGCGGGGAATGAGATATTGGGAATCAGAGGCGGGGACTCAGAGGCAGGGAAACAGAGGCGGGGAATCAGATATGGGGAATCAGAGGTTGGGAATCAGAGGCATGGAATCAGAGGTGGGGAATCAGAGGCAGGGAATCAGATGCGGGGAATCAGAGGCGGGGAATCAGAGCTGGGGAATCAGAGGCGGGGAATCAGAGTTGGGGAATCAGAGGCCGGGATTTAGATATGGGGAAACAGAGGAGGGGAATCAGAGGCGGGGAAACAGAGGCGGGGAATCAGATATGGGGAATCAGAGGTGGGGAATAAGTTGCAGGGAAGCAGAGGCCGGGTATCAGAGCTGGGGAATAAGAGGCGGGGAATCTGAGTTGGGGTATCAGAGGCGGGGAATCAGATATGGGGAAACAAGGGCGGGGCATCAGAGGTGGGGAAACAGAGGCGGGGAATCAGATATGGGGAATCAGATGTGGGGAATCAGAGGCAGGGAATCAGATGTGCGGAATCAGAGATGGGGAATCAGAGGCATGGAATCAGAATCAGAAGCGGGGAATCAGAGGCCGGGAATCAGAGGCCGGGAATCAGATGCCGGGAATAAGAGGCCAGGAATCAGAGGTGGGGAATCAGAGTCTGGGAATCAGAGATGGGGAATCAGAGGCGGGGAATGAGATATGGGGAATCAGAGGTGGGGAATCAGAGGTGGGGAAACAGAGGCGGGGAATCAGATATGGGGAATCAGAGGTGGCGAATCAAAGGTTGTGAATCAGAGATGGTGAATCAGAGGCGGGGAATCAGAGGCAGGGAATCAAACACGGGGAATCAGATGCGTGGAATCAGATATGGGGAAACAGAGGCGGGGAATCAGAGGCGGGGAAACAGAGGCGGGGAATCAGATATGGGGAATCAGAGGTGGGGAATCAGATATGGGGAAACAGAGGCGGGGAATCAGAGGCAGAAAACAGAGGCGGGGAATCAGTGGTTGGGAATCAGAGGCAGGGAATCAGATATGGGGAATCAGAGGTGGGGAATCAGTGGTTGGGAATCAGAGGCAGGTAAGCAGAGGCGGGGAATCAGAGGCGGGGAATCAGAGGCAGGGAATCAGATGTGCGGATTCAGAGATGGTGAATCAGAGTCTGGAAATCAGAGATGGGGAATCAGAGGCGGGGAATGAGATATGGGGAATCAGAGGTGGCGAATCAAAGGCGCTGAATCAGAGATGGGGAATCAGAGGCGGGGAATCAGAGGCAGGGAATCAAACACGGGGAATCAGAGGCGGGGAATCAGAGTTGGGGAATCAGAGGCGGGGAATCAGAGGCGGGGAAACAGAGGCGGGGAATCAGCTATGGGGAATCAGAGGTGGGGAATCAGATGTTACGAATCAGAGGCAGTGAATCAGAGGCGGGGAATCAGAGGCGGGGAATCAGAGGCAGGGAATCAGATGTGCGGAATCAGTGATGGGGAATCAGAGGCAGGGAATCAGAGGCGGGGAATCAGAGGCAGGGAATCAGAGGCCGGGAATCAGAGGCGGGGAATCAGATATGGGGAATCAGAGGTGGGGAATCTGACGCAGGGTATCACATGTGCGGAATCAGAGATGGGGAGTCAGAGGCAGAGAATCAGAATCAGAAGCGGGGAATAAGAGGCCGGGAATCAGAGGTGGGGAATCAGAGTCCGGGAATCAGAGATGGGGAATCAGAGGCTGGGTATGAGATATTGGGAATCAGAGGCGGGGAATCAGAGGCAGGGAAACAGAGGCGGGGAATCAGATATGGGGAATCAGAGGTTGGGAATAAGAGGCAGGGAATCAGAAGTGGGGAATCAGAGGCTGGGAATCAGATGCGGGGAATCAGAGGCGGGGATTCAGAGCTGGGGAATCAGAGGCTGGGAATCAGATTTGGGGAATCAGAGGCAGGGAATTAGATATGGGGAAACAGAGGAGGGGAATCAGAGGCGGGGAAACAGAGGCGTGGAATCAGATATGGGGAATCAGAGGTGGGGAATAAGTGGCAGGGAAGCAGAGGCGGGGTATCAGAGCTGGGGAATCAGAGGCGGGGAATCTGAGTTGGGTTATCAGAGGAGGGGAATCAGATATGGGGAAACAGGCGGGGCATCAGAGGCGGGGAAACAGAGGCGGGGAATCAGATATGGGGAATCAGAGGTGGGGAATCAGAGGCAGGGAATCAGATGTGCGGAATCAGAGATGGGGTATCAGAGGCATGGAATCAGAATCAGAAGCGGAGAATCAGAGGCTGGGAATCAGAGGCCGGGAATCAGATGCCGGGAATAAGAGGCCGGGAATCAGAGGTGGGGAATCTGAGTCCGGGAATCAGAAATGGGGAATCAGAGGCGGGGAATGAGATATGGGGAATCAGAGGCGGGGAATCAGAGGCGGGGAAACAGAGGCGGGGAATCAGATATGGGGAATCAGAGGTGGCGAATCAAAGGTTGTGAATCAGAGATGGGGAATCAGAGGCGGGGAATCAGAGGCAGGGAAACAAACACGGGGAATCAGAGGCGGGGAATCAGAGCTGGGGAATCAGAGGCGGGGAATCAGAGTTGGGGAATCAGAGGCGTGGAATCAGATATGGGGAAACAGAGGCGGGGAATCAGAGGCGGGGAAACAGAGGCGGGGAATCAGATATGGGGAATCAGAGGTGGGGAATCAGAGTTGGGAGTCAGAGGCAGGGAATCAGAGGCGGGGAATCAGAGGCGGGGAATCAGAGGCAGGGAATCAGATGTGCAGAATCAGAGAAGGGGAATCAGAGGCAGGGAATCAGAGGCGGGGAATCAGAGGCGGGGAATCAGAGGCCGGGAATCAGAGGCCGGGAATCAGAGGCCGGGAATGAGAGGCCGGGAATCAGAGGCTGGAAATCAGAGGCCGGGAATCAGAGGTGGGGAATAAGAGGCACGGAATCAGATGTGCGGTATCAGAGATGGGGAATCACAGGCAGGGAATCAGAGGCGGGGAATCAGAGGCGCGGAATCAGAGGCAGGGAATCGGATGTGCGGAATCAGAGATGGGGAATCAGAGGTGGGGAATCAGAGTCCGGGAATCAGAGATGGGGAATTAGAAGCGGGGAATCAGAGGCGGGGAAACATAGGTGGGGAATCAGATATGGGGAATCAGAGGTGGGGAATCAGAGGCGCTGAATCAGAGATGGTGAATCAGAGGCGGGGAATCAGAGGCAGGAAATCAGACATGGGGAATGAGAGGCTGGGAATCAGACACGTGGAATCAGAGGTGGGGAATCAGAGCTGGGGAATCAGAGGTGGGGAATCAGAGTTGGGGAATCAGAGGCGGGGAATCAGATATGGGGAAACAGAGGCGGGGAATCAGAGGCAGGGAAACAGAGGCGGGGAATCAGATATGGGGAATCAGAGGAGGGGAAACAGAGGCGGGGAATCAGATATGGGGAATCAGAGGTGGGGAATCAGAGGCAGGGAATCAGATGTGCGGAATCAGAGATGGGGATTCAGAGGCAGGGAATCAGAATCAGAAGCGGGGAATCAGAGGCCGGGAATAAGAGGCCGGGAATCAGAGGTGGGTAATCAGAGTCCGGGAATCAGAGGCGGGGAATGAGATATGGGGAATTAGAGGCGGGGAATCAGAGGCGGGGAAACAGAGGCGGGGAATCAGATATGGAGAATCAGAGGTGGCGAATCAAAGGCGGTGAATCAGATATGGGGAAACAGAGGGGGGAAATCAGAGGCGGTGAAACAGAGGCGGGGAATCAGATATGGGGAATCAGAGGTGGGGAATCAGATATGGGGAAACAGAGGCGGGGAATCAGAGGCGGGGAAACAGAGGCGGGGAATCAGATATGGGGAATCAGAGGTGGGGAATCAGTGGTTGGGAATCAGAGGCAGAGAATCAGATATGGGGAATCAGAGGTGGGGAATCAATGGTTGGGAATCAGATGTGCGGAGTCAGAGATGGGGAATCAGAGTGCGGGAATCAGAGATGGGGAATCAGAGGCGGGGAATGAGATATGGGGAATCAGAGGCGGGGAAACATAGGTGGGGAATCAGATATGGGGAATCAGAGGTGGGGAATCAGAGGCGCTGAATGAGAGATGGTGAATCAGAGGCGGGGAATCAGAGGCAGGAAATCAGACATGGGGAATGAGAGGCTGGGAATCAGACACGGGGAATCAGAGGTGGGGAATCAGAGCTGTGGAATCAGAGGTGGGGAATCAGAGTTGGGGAATCAGAGGCGGCGAATCAGATATGGGGAAACAGAGGCGGGGAATCAGATGCAGGGAAACAGAGGCGGGGAATCAGATATGGGGAATCAGAGGAGGGGAATCAGAGGTTGGGAATCAGAGGCAGGGACTCAGAGGTTGGGATTCAGAGGCAGGGAATCAGATGCGGGGAATAAGACGCGGGGATTCAGAGCTGGGTAATCAGAGGCGGGGAATCAGAGTTGGGGAATCAGAGGCGGGGAATTAGATATGGGGAAACAGAGGCGGGGAATTAGAGGCGGGGAAACAGAGGCGGGGAATCAGATATGGGGAATCAGAGGTGGGGAATCAGAGGCAGGGAATCAGATGTGCGGAATCAGAAATGGGGAATCAGAGGCAGGGAATCAGAATCAGAAGCGGGGAATCAGAGGCCGGGAATAAGAGGCCGGGAATCTGAGGTGGGTAATCAGAGTCCGGGAATCAGAGGCGGGGAATGAGATATGGGGAATTAGAGTCGGGGAATCAGAGGCGGGGAAACAGAGGCGGGGAATCAGATATGGGGAATCTGAGGTGGCGAATCAAAGGCGGTGAATCAGAGATGGGGAATCAGAGGCGGGGAATCAGAGGCAGGGAATCAAACACGGGGAATGAGAGACGGGGAATCATAGCTGGGGAATCAGAGGCGGGGAATCAGAGTTGGGGAATCAGAGGCGGTGAATCAGATATGGGGAAACAGAGGCGGGAAATCAGAGGCGGGGAAGCAGTTGCGGGGAATCAGATATGGGGAATCAGAGGTGGCGAATCAAAGGCGCTGAATCAGAGATGGGGAATCAGAGGCGGGGAATCAGAGGCGGGGAAACAGAGGCGGGGAATCAGATATGGGGAATCAGAGGTGGGGAATCAGAGGTTGCAAATCAGAGGAAGGGAATCAGAGGCGGGGAATCAGAGGTGGGGAATCAGAGGCAGGGAATCAGATGTGCGGAATCAGAGATGGGGAATCAGAGGCAGAGAATCAGAATCAGAAGCGGGGAATAAGAGGCCGGGAATCAGAGGTGGGGAATCAGAGTCCGGGAATCAGAGATGGGGAATCAGAGGCGGGGAATGAGATATTGGGAATCAGAGGCGGGGAATCAGAGGCAGGGAAACAGAGGCGGGGAATCAGATATGGGGAATCAGAGGTTGGGAATCAGAGGCAGGGAATCAGAGGTGGGGAATCAGAGGCAGGGAATCAGATGCGGGGAATCAGAGGCGGGGAATCAGAGCTGGGGAATCAGAGGCGGGGAATCAGAGTTGGGGAATCAGAGGCCGGGAATTAGATATAAGGAAACAGAGGAGGGGAATCAGAGGCGGGGAAACAGAGGCGGGGAATCAGATATGGGGAATCAGAGGTGGGGAATAAGTTGCAGGGAAGCAGAGGCCGGGTATCAGAGCTGGGGAATAAGAGGCGGGGAATCTGAGTTGGGGTATCAGAGGCGGGGAATCAGATATGGGGAAACAGAGGCGGGGCATCAGAGGTGGGGAAACAGAGGCGGGGAATCAGATATGGGGAATCAGATGTGGGGAATCAGAGGCAGGGAATCAGATGTGCGGAATCAGAGATGGGAAATCAGAGGCATGGAATCAGAATCAGAAGCGGGGAATCAGAGGCCGGGAATCAGAGGCCGGGAATCAGATGCCGGGAATAAGAGGCCAGGAATCAGAGGTGGGGAATCAGAGTCCGGGAATCAGAGATGGGGAATCAGAGGCGGGGAATGAGATATGGGGAATCAGAGGTGGGGAATCAGAGGCGGGGAATCAGATATGGGGAATCAGAGGTGGCGAATCAAAGGTTGTGAATAAGAGATGGTGAATCAGAGGCGGGGAATCAGAGGCAGGGAATCAAACACGGGGAATCAGAGGCGGGTAATCAGAGCTGGGGAATCAGAGGCGGGGAATCAGAGTTGGGGAATCAGAGGCGTGGAATCAGATATGGGGAAACAGAGGCGGGGAATCAGAGGCGGGGAAACAGAGGCGGGGAATCAGATATGGGGAATCAGAGGTGGGGAATCAGATATGTGGAAACAGAGGCGGGGAATCAGAGGCGGAAAACAGAGGCGGGGAATCAGTGGTTTGGAATCAGAGGCAGGGAATCAGATATGGGGAATCAGAGGTGGGGAATCAGTGGTTGGGAATCAGAGGCAGGTAATCAGAGGCGGGGAATCAGAGGCGGGGAATCAGAGGCAGGGAATCAGATGTGCGGAATCAGAGATGGGGAATCAGAGTCCGGGAATCAGAGATGGGGAATCAGAGGCGGGAAATGAGATATGGGGAATCAGAGGCGGGGAATCAGAGGCGGGGAAACAGATGCGGTGAATCAGATATGGGGAATCAGAGGTGGCGAATCAAAGGCGCTGAATCAGAGATGGGGAATCAGAGGCAGGGAATCAGAGGCAGGGAATGAAACACGGGGAATCAGAGGCGGGGAATCAGAGTTGGGGAATCAGAGGCGGGGAATCAGAGGCGGGGAAACAGAGGCGGGGAATCAGCTATGGGGAATCAGAGGTGGGGAATCAGATGTTACGAATCAGAGGCAGTGAATCAGAGGCGGGGAATCAGAGGCGGGGAATCAGAGGCAGGGAATCAGATGTGCGGAATCAGAGATGGGGAATCAGATGCAGGGAATCAGAGGCGGGGAATCAGAGGCAGGGAATCAGAGGCCGGGAATCAGAGGCGGGGAATCAGATATGGGGAATCAGAGGTGGGGAATCAGAGGCAGGGTATCAGATGTGCGGAATCAGAGATGGGGAGTCAGAGGCAGAGAATCAGAATCAGAAGCGGGGAATAGGAGGCCGGGAATCAGAGGTGGGGAATCAGAGTCCGGGAATCAGAGATGGGGAATCAGAGGTGGGGAATGAGATATTGGGAATCAGAGGCGGGGAATCAGAGGCAGGGAAACAGAGGTGGGGAATCAGATATGGGGAATCAGATGTTGGGAATCAGAGGCAGCGGAATCAGAGGTTGGGAATCAGAGGCAGGGACTCAGAGGTTGGGATTCAGAGGCAGGGAATCAGATGCGGGGAATAAGACGCGGGGATTCAGAGCTGGGTATTCAGAGGCTTGGAATCAGAGTTGGGGAATCAGAGGCGGGGAATTAGATATGGGGAAACAGAGGCGGAAATTAGAGGCGGGGAAACAGAGGCGGGGAATCAGATATGGGGAATCAGAGGTGGGGAATCAGAGGCAGGGAATCAGATGTGCGGAATCAGAGATGGGGAATCAGAGGCAGGGAATCAGAATCAGAAGCGGGGAATCAGAGGCCGGGAATAAGAGGCCGGGAATCAGAGGTGGGTAATCAGAGTCCGGGATACAGAGGCGGGGAATGAGATATGGGGAATTAGAGGCGGGGAATCAGAGGCGGGGAAACAGAGGCGGGGAATCAGATATGGGGAATCAGAGGTGGCGAATCAAAGGCGGTGAATCAGAGATGGGGAATCAGAGGCGGAGAATCAGAGGCAGGGAATCAAACACGGGGAATGAGAGACGGGGAATCATACCTGGGGAATCAGAGGCGGGGAATCAGAGTTGGGGAATCAGAGGCGGTGAATCAGATATGGGGAAACAGAGGGGGGAAATCAGAGGCGGGGAATCAGAGGCAGGGAATCAGATGTGCGGAATCAGAGATGGGGAATCAGATGCAGGGAATCAGAGGCGGGGAATCAGAGGCAGGGAATCAGAGGCCGGGAATCAGAGGCGGGGAATCAGATATGGGGAATCAGAGGTGGGGAATCAGAGGCAGGGTATCAGATGTGCGGAATCAGAGATGGGGAGTCAGAGGCAGAGAATCAGAATCAGAGGCAGTGAATCAGAGGCGGGGAATCAGAGGTGGGGAATCAGAGTCCGGGAATCAGAGATGGGGAATCAGATGTTGGGAATCAGAGGCGGGGAATCAGATGTTGGGAATCAGAGGCAGGGAATCAGAAGTGGGGAATCAGAGGCTGGGAATCAGATGCGGGGAATCAGAGGCGGGGAATCAGAGCTGGGGAATCAGAGGCGGGGAATCAGATTTGGGGAATCAGAGGCAGGGAATTAGATATGGGGAAACAGAGGAGGGGAATCAGAGGCGGGGAAACAGAGGCGTGGAATCAGATATGGGGAATCAGAGGTGGGGAATAAGTGGCAGGGAAGCAGAGGCGGGGTATCAGAGCTGGGGAATCAGAGGCGGGGAATCTGAGTTGGGTTATCAGAGGAGGGGAATCAGATATGGGGAAACAGGCGGGGCATCAGAGGCGGGGAAACAGAGGCGGGGAATCAGATATGGGGAATCAGAGGTGGGGAATCAGAGGCAGGGAATCAGATGTGCGGAATCAGAGATGGGGTATCAGAGGCATGGAATCAGAATCAGAAGCGGAGAATCAGAGGCCGGGAATCAGAGGCCGGGAATCAGATGCCGGGAATATGAGGCCGGGAATCAGAGGTGGGGAATCTGAGTCCGGGAATCAGAAATGGGGAATCAGAGGCGGGGAATGAGATATGGGGAAACAGAGGCGGGGAATCAGATGCAGGGAAACAGAGGCGGGGAATCAGATATGGGGAATCAGAGGAGGGGAATCAGAGGTTGGGAATCAGAGGCAGGGACTCAGAGGTTGGGATTCAGAGGCAGGGAATCAGATGCGGGGAATAAGACGCGGGGATTCAGAGCTGGGTAATCAGAGGCGGGGAATCAGAGTTGGGGAATCAGAGGCGGGGAATTAGATATGGGGAAACAGAGGCGGGGAATTAGAGGCGGGGAAACAGAGGCGGGGAATCAGATATGGGGAATCAGAGGTGGGGAATCAGAGGCAGGGAATCAGATGTGCGGAATCAGAGATGGGGAATCAGAGGCAGGGAATCAGAATCAGAAGCGGGGAATCAGAGGTCGGGAATAAGAGGCCGGGAATCAGAGGTGGGTAATCAGAGTCCGGGAATCAGAGGCGGGGAATGAGATATGGGGAATTAGAGGCGGGGAATCAGAGGCGGGGAAACAGAGGCGGGGAATCAGATATGGGGAATCAGAGGTGGCGAAACAAAGGCGGTGAATCAGAGATGGGAAATCAGAGGCGGGGAATCAGAGGCAGGGAATCAAACACGGGGAATGAGAGATGGGGAATCATAGCTGGGGAATCAGAGGCGGGGAATCAGAGTTGGGGAATCAGAGGCGGTGAATCAGATATGGGGAAACAGAGGCGGGATATCAGAGGCGGGGAAACAGAGGCGGGGAATCAGATATGGGGAATCAGAGGTGGGGAATCAGATATGGGGAAACAGAGGCGGGGAATCAGAGGCGGGGAAACAGAGGCGGGGAATCAGATATGGAGAATCAGAGGTGGGGAATCAGTGGTTGGGAATCAGAGGCAGAGAATCAGATATGGGGAATCAGAGGTGGGGAATCAGTGGTTGGGAATCAGATGTGCGGAATCAGAGATGCGGAATCAGAGTCCGGGAATCAGAGATGGGGAATATTGGGGGGGGAATGAGATATGGGGAATCAGAGGCGGGGAATCAGAGGCAGGGAATCAGATGTGCGGAATCAGAGATGGGGAATCAGAGTCCGGGAATCAGAGATGGGGAATCAGAGGTTGGGAATGAGATATGGGGAATCAGAGGCGGGGAATCAGAGGCGGGGAAACAGATGCTGGGAATCAGATATGGGGAATCAGAGGTGGCGAATCAAAGGCGCTGAATCAGAGATGGGGAATGAAAGGCGCTGAATCAGAGATGGGGAATGAAAGGCGGGGAATCAGAGGCAGGGAATCAAACACGGGGAATCAGAGGCGGGGAATCAGAGTTGGGGAATCAGAGGCGGGGACTCAGATATTGGGGAAACAGAGGCGGGGAATCAGAGGCGGGGAAACAGTGGCGGGGAATCAGATATGTGGAATCAGAGGTGGGGAATCAGAGGTTGAGAATCAGAGGCAGGGAATCAGAGGCGGGGAATCAGAGGCGGGGAATGAGTGGCAGGGAATCAGATGTGCGGAATCAGAGATGGGGAATCAGAGGCAGGGAATCAGAGGCGGGGAATCAGAGGCAGGGAATCAGAGGTCGGGAATCAGAGGCGGGGAATCAGATATGGGGAATCAGAGGTGGGGAATCAGAGGCAGGGAATCAGATGTGCGGAATCAGAGGTGGGGAATCAGGGTCCGGGAATCAGAGATGGGGAATCAGAGGCGGGGAATGAGATATTGGGAATCAGAGGCGGGGAATCAGAGGCAGGGAAACAGAGGCGGAGAATCAGATATGGGGAATCAGAGATGGCGAATCAAAGGCGTTGAATCAGAGATGGGGAATCAGAGGAGGGGAATCAGAGGCGGGGAATCAGAGTTGGGGAATCAGAGGCGGGGAATCAGATATGGGGAAACAGAGGTGGGGAATCAGAGGCGGGGATACAGAGGTGGGGAATCAGATATGGGGAATCAGAGGTGGGGAATCAGAGGTTGGGAATCAAACACGGGGAATGAGAGACGGGGAATCATAGCTGGGGAATCAGAGGCGGGGAATCAGAGTTGGGGAATCAGAGGCGGGGAATCAGATATGGGGAAACAGAGGCGGGGAACAGAGGCGGGGAATCAGATATGGGGAAACAGAGGCGGGGAATCAGAGGCGGGGAAACAGAGGCGGGGAATCAGATATGGGGAATCAGAGGTGGGGAATCAGATATGGGGAAACAGAGGCGGGGAATATGAGGCGCGAAACACAGGCGGGGAATCAGATATGGGGAATCAGAGGTGTGGAATCAGTGGTTGGGAATCAGAGGCAGGGAATCAGATATGGGGAATCAGAGGTGGGGAATCAGTGGTTGGGAATCAGATGCAGGTAATCAGAGGCGGGGAATCAGAGGCGGGGAATCAGAGGCAGGGAATCAGATGTGCGGAATCAGAGATGGGGAATCAGAGTCCGGGAATCAGAGATGGGGAATCAGAGGCGGGGAATGAGATATGGGGAATCAGAGGCGGGAAATCAGAGGCGGGGAAGCAGTTGCGGGGAATCAGATATGGGGAATCAGAGGTGGCGAATCAAAGGCGCTGAATCAGAGATGGGGAATCAGAGGCGGGGAATCAGAGGCGGGGAAACAGAGGCGGGGAATCAGATATGGGGAATCAGAGGTGGGGAATCAGAGGTTGCGAATCAGAGGAAGGGAATCAGAGGCGGGGAATCAGAGGCGGGGAATCAGAGGCAGGGAATCAGATGTGCGGAATCAGAGATGGTGAATCAGAGGCGGGGAATCAGAGGCGGGGAATCAGAGGCAGGGAATCAGAGGCCGGGAATCAGAGGCGGGGAATCAGATATGGGGAATCAGAGGTGGGGAATCAGAGGCAGGGAATCAGATGTGCGGAATCAGAGATGGGGAATCAGAGGCAGAGAATCAGAATCAGAAGCGGGGAATAAGAGGCCGGGAATCAGAGGTGGGGAATCAGAGTCCGGGAATCAGAGATGGGGAATCAGAGGCGGGGAATGAGATATTGGGAATCAGAGGCGGGGAATCAGAGGCAGGGAAACAGAGGCGGGGAATCAGATATGGGGAATCAGAGGTTGGGAATCAGAGGCAGGGAATCAGAGGTGGGGAATCAGAGGCAGGGAATCAGATGCGGGGAATCAGAGGCGGGGAATCAGAGCTGGGGAATCAGAGGCGGGGAATCAGAGTTGGGGAATCAGAGGCCGGGAATTAGATATAAGGAAACAGAGGAGGGGAATCAGAGGCGGGGAAACAGAGGCGGGGAATCAGATATGGGGAATCAGAGGTGGGGAATAAGTTGCAGGGAAGCTGAGGCCGGGTATCAGAGCTGGGGAATAAGAGGCGGGGAATCTGAGTTGGGGTATCAGAGGCGGGGAATCAGATATGGGGAAACAGAGGTGGGGCATCAGAGGTGGGGAAACAGAGGCGGGGAATCAGATATGGGGAATCAGATGTGGGGAATCAGAGGCAGGGAATCAGATGTGCGGAATCAGAGATGGGGAATCAGAGGCATGGAATCAGAATCAGAAGCGGGGAATCAGAGGCCGGGAATCAGAGGCCGGGAATCAGATGCCGGGAATAAGAGGCCAGGAATCAGAGGTGGGGAATCAGAGTCCGGGAATCAGAGATGGGGAATCAGAGGCGGGGAATGAGATATGGGGAATCAGAGGTGGGGAATCAGAGGCGGGGAATCAGATATGGGGAATCAGAGGTGGCGAATCAAAGGTTGTGAATAAGAGATGGTGAATCAGAGGCGGGGATTCAGAGGCAGGGAATCAAACACGGGGAATCAGAGGCGGGTAATCAGAGCTGGGGAATCAGAGGCGGGGAATCAGAGTTGGGGAATCAGAGGCGTGGAATCAGATATGGGGAAACAGAGGCGGGGAATCAGAGGCGGGGAAACAGAGGCGGGGAATCAGATATGGGGAATCAGAGGTGGGGAATCAGATATGGGGAAACAGAGGCGGGGAATCAGAGGCGGAAAACAGAGGCGGGGAATCAGTGGTTGGGAATCAGAGGCAGGGAATCAGATATGGGGAATCAGAGGTGGGGAATCAGTGGTTGGGAATCAGAGGCAGGTAATCAGAGGCGGGGAATCAGAGGCGGGGAATCAGAGGCAGGGAATCAGATGTGCGGAATCAGAGATGGGGAATCAGAGTCCGGGAATCAGAGATGGGGAATCAGAGGCGGGAAATGAGATATGGGGAATCAGAGGCGGGGAATCAGAGGCGGGGAAACAGATGCGGTGAATCAGATATGGGGAATCAGAGGTGGCGAATCAAAGGCGCTGAATCAGAGATGGGGAATCAGAGGCGGGGAATCAGAGGCAGGGAATCAAACACGGGGAATCAGAGGCGGGGAATCAGAGTTGGGGAATCAGAGGCGGGGAATCAGAGGCGGGGAAACAGAGGCGGGGAATCAGCTATGGGGAATCAGAGGCGGGGAATCAGAGGCGGGGAAACAGAGGCGGGGAATCAGATATGGGGAATCAGAGGTGGCGAATCAAAGGCGGTGAATCAGAGATGGGGAATCAGAGGCGGGGAATCAGAGGCAGGGAATCAAACACGGGGAATGAGAGACGGGGAATCATACCTGGGGAATCAGAGGCGGGGAATCAGAGTTGGGGAATCAGAGGCGGTGAATCAGATATGGGGAAACAGAGGGGGGAAATCAGAGGCGGTGAAACAGAGGCGGGGAATCAGATATGGGGAATCAGAGGTGGGGAATCAGATATGGGGAAACAGAGGCGGGGAATCAGAGGCGGGGAAACAGAGGCGGGGAATCAGATATGGGGAATCAGAGGTGGGGAATCAGTGGTTGGGAATCAGAGGCAGAGAATCAGATATGGGGAATCAGAGGTGGGGAATCAATGGTTGGGAATCAGATGTGCGGAGTCAGAGATGGGGAATCAGAGTGCGGGAATCAGAGATGGGGAATCAGAGGCGGGGAATGAGATATGGGGAATCAGAGGCGGGGAAACATAGGTGGGGAATCAGATATGGGGAATCAGAGGTGGGGAATCAGAGGCGCTGAATGAGAGATGGTGAATCAGAGGCGGGGAATCAGAGGCAGGAAATCAGACATGGGGAATGAGAGGCTGGGAATCAGACACGGGGAATCAGAGGTGGGGAATCAGAGCTGTGGAATCAGAGGTGGGGAATCAGAGTTGGGGAATCAGAGGCGGCGAATCAGATATGGGGAAACAGAGGCGGGGAATCAGATGCAGGGAAACAGAGGCGGGGAATCAGATATGGGGAATCAGAGGAGGGGAATCAGAGGTTGGGAATCAGAGGCAGGGACTCAGAGGTTGGGATTCAGAGGCAGGGAATCAGATGCGGGGAATAAGACGCGGGGATTCAGAGCTGGGTAATCAGAGGCGGGGAATCAGAGTTGGGGAATCAGAGGCGGGGAATTAGATATGGGGAAACAGAGGCGGGGAATTAGAGGCGGGGAAACAGAGGCGGGGAATCAGATATGGGGAATCAGAGGTGGGGAATCAGAGGCAGGGAATCAGATGTGCGGAATCAGAAATGGGGAATCAGAGGCAGGGAATCAGAATCAGAAGCGGGGAATCAGAGGCCGGGAATAAGAGGCCGGGAATCTGAGGTGGGTAATCAGAGTCCGGGAATCAGAGGCGGGGAATGAGATATGGGGAATTAGAGTCGGGGAATCAGAGGCGGGGAAACAGAGGCGGGGAATCAGATATGGGGAATCTGAGGTGGCGAATCAAAGGCGGTGAATCAGAGATGGGGAATCAGAGGCGGGGAATCAGAGGCAGGGAATCAAACACGGGGAATGAGAGACGGGGAATCATAGCTGGGGAATCAGAGGCGGGGAATCAGAGTTGGGGAATCAGAGGCGGTAAATCAGATATGGGGAAACAGAGGCGGGAAATCAGAGGCGGGGAAGCAGTTGCGGGGAATCAGATATGGGGAATCAGAGGTGGCGAATCAAAGGCGCTGAATCAGAGATGGGGAATCAGAGGCGGGGAATCAGAGGCGGGGAAACAGAGGCGGGGAATCAGATATGGGGAATCAGAGGTGGGGAATCAGAGGTTGCAAATCAGAGGAAGGGAATCAGAGGCGGGGAATCAGACGTGGGGAATCAGAGGCAGGGAATCAGATGTGCGGAATCAGAGATGGGGAATCAGAGGCAGAGAATCAGAATCAGAAGCGGGGAATAAGAGGCCGGGAATCAGAGGTGGGGAATCAGAGTCCGGGAATCAGAGATGGGGAATCAGAGGCGGGGAATGAGATATTGGGAATCAGAGGCGGGGAATCAGAGGCAGGGAAACAGAGGCGGGGAATCAGATATGGGGAATCAGAGGTTGGGAATCAGAGGCAGGGAATCAGAGGTGGGGAATCAGAGGCAGGGAATCAGATGCGGGGAATCAGAGGCGGGGAATCAGAGCTGGGGAATCAGAGGCGGGGAATCAGAGTTGGGGAATCAGAGGCCGGGAATTAGATATAAGGAAACAGAGGAGGGGAATCAGAGGCGGGGAAACAGAGGCGGGGAATCAGATATGGGGAATCAGAGGTGGGGAATAAGTTGCAGGGAAGCAGAGGCCGGGTATCAGAGCTGGGGAATAAGAGGCGGGGAATCTGAGTTGGGGTATCAGAGGCGGGGAATCAGATATGGGGAAACAGAGGCGGGGCATCAGAGGTGGGGAAACAGAGGCGGGGAATCAGATATGGGGAATCAGATGTGGGGAATCAGAGGCAGGGAATCAGATGTGCGGAATCAGAGATGGGAAATCAGAGGCATGGAATCAGAATCAGAAGCGGGGAATCAGAGGCCGGGAATCAGAGGCCGGGAATCAGATGCCGGGAATAAGAGGCCAGGAATCAGAGGTGGGGAATCAGAGTCCGGGAATCAGAGATGGGGAATCAGAGGCGGGGAATGAGATATGGGGAATCAGAGGTGGGGAATCAGAGGCGGGGAATCAGATATGGGGAATCAGAGGTGGCGAATCAAAGGTTGTGAATAAGAGATGGTGAATCAGAGGCGGGGAATCAGAGGCAGGGAATCAAACACGGGGAATCAGAGGCGGGTAATCAGAGCTGGGGAATCAGAGGCGGGGAATCAGAGTTGGGGAATCAGAGGCGTGGAATCAGATATGGGGAAACAGAGGCGGGGAATCAGAGGCGGGGAAACAGAGGCGGGGAATCAGATATGGGGAATCAGAGGTGGGGAATCAGATATGTGGAAAAAGAGGCGGGGAATCAGAGGCGGAAAACAGAGGCGGGGAATCAGTGGTTTGGAATCAGAGGCAGGGAATCAGATATGGGGAATCAGAGGTGGGGAATCAGTGGTTGGGAATCAGAGGCAGGTAATCAGAGGCGGGGAATCAGAGGCGGGGAATCAGAGGCAGGGAATCAGATGTGCGGAATCAGAGATGGGGAATCAGAGTCCGGGAATCAGAGATGGGGAATCAGAGGCGGGAAATGAGATATGGGGAATCAGAGGCGGGGAATCAGAGGCGGGGAAACAGATGCGGTGAATCAGATATGGGGAATCAGAGGTGGCGAATCAAAGGCGCTGAATCAGAGATGGGGAATCAGAGGCAGGGAATCAGAGGCAGGGAATCAAACACGGGGAATCAGAGGCGGGGAATCAGAGTTGGGGAATCAGAGGCGGGGAATCAGAGGCGGGGAAACAGAGGCGGGGAATCAGCTATGGGGAATCAGAGGTGGGGAATCAGATGTTACGAATCAGAGGCAGTGAATCAGAGGCGGGGAATCAGAGGCGGGGAATCAGAGGCAGGGAATCAGATGTGCGGAATCAGAGATGGGGAATCAGATGCAGGGAATCAGAGGCGGGGAATCAGAGGCAGGGAATCAGAGGCCGGGAATCAGAGGCGGGGAATCAGATATGGGGAATCAGAGGTGGGGAATCAGAGGCAGGGTATCAGATGTGCGGAATCAGAGATGGGGAGTCAGAGGCAGAGAATCAGAATCAGAAGCGGGGAATAGGAGGCCGGGAATCAGAGGTGGGGAATCAGAGTCCGGGAATCAGAGATGGGGAATCAGAGGTGGGGAATGAGATATTGGGAATCAGAGGCGGGGAATCAGAGGCAGGGAAACAGAGGTGGGGAATCAGATATGGGGAATCAGATGTTGGGAATCAGAGGCAGCGGAATCAGAGGTTGGGAATCAGAGGCAGGGACTCAGAGGTTGGGATTCAGAGGCAGGGAATCAGATGCGGGGAATAAGACGCGGGGATTCAGAGCTGGGTATTCAGAGGCTGGGAATCAGAGTTGGGGAATCAGAGGCGGGGAATTAGATATGGGGAAACAGAGGCGGAAATTAGAGGCGGGGAAACAGAGGCGGGGAATCAGATATGGGGAATCAGAGGTGGGGAATCAGAGGCAGGGAATCAGATGTGCGGAATCAGAGATGGGGAATCAGAGGCAGGGAATCAGAATCAGAAGCGGGGAATCAGAGGCCGGGAATAAGAGGCCGGGAATCAGAGGTGGGTAATCAGAGTCCGGGATACAGAGGCGGGGAATGAGATATGGGGAATTAGAGGCGGGGAATCAGAGGCGGGGAAACAGAGGCGGGGAATCAGATATGGGGAATCAGAGGTGGCGAATCAAAGGCGGTGAATCAGAGATGGGGAATCAGAGGCGGAGAATCAGAGGCAGGGAATCAAACACGGGGAATGAGAGACGGGGAATCATACCTGGGGAATCAGAGGCGGGGAATCAGAGTTGGGGAATCAGAGGCGGTGAATCAGATATGGGGAAACAGAGGGGGGAAATCAGAGGCGGGGAATCAGAGGCAGGGAATCAGATGTGCGGAATCAGAGATGGGGAATCAGATGCAGGGAATCAGAGGCGGGGAATCAGAGGCAGGGAATCAGAGGCCGGGAATCAGAGGCGGGGAATCAGATATGGGGAATCAGAGGTGGGGAATCAGAGGCAGGGTATCAGATGTGCGGAATCAGAGATGGGGAGTCAGAGGCAGAGAATCAGAATCAGAGGCAGTGAATCAGAGGCGGGGAATCAGAGGTGGGGAATCAGAGTCCGGGAATCAGAGATGGGGAATCAGATGTTGGGAATCAGAGGCGGGGAATCAGATGTTGGGAATCAGAGGCAGGGAATCAGAAGTGGGGAATCAGAGGCTGGGAATCAGATGCGGGGAATCAGAGGCGGGGAATCAGAGCTGGGGAATCAGAGGCGGGGAATCAGATTTGGGGAATCAGAGGCAGGGAATTAGATATGGGGAAACAGAGGAGGGGAATCAGAGGCGGGGAAACAGAGGCGTGGAATCAGATATGGGGAATCAGAGGTGGGGAATAAGTGGCAGGGAAGCAGAGGCGGGGTATCAGAGCTGGGGAATCAGAGGCGGGGAATCTGAGTTGGGTTATCAGAGGAGGGGAATCAGATATGGGGAAACAGGCGGGGCATCAGAGGCGGGGAAACAGAGGCGGGGAATCAGATATGGGGAATCAGAGGTGGGGAATCAGAGGCAGGGAATCAGATGTGCGGAATCAGAGATGGGGTATCAGAGGCATGGAATCAGAATCAGAAGCGGAGAATCAGAGGCCGGGAATCAGAGGCCGGGAATCAGATGCCGGGAATATGAGGCCGGGAATCAGAGGTGGGGAATCTGAGTCCGGGAATCAGAAATGGGGAATCAGAGGCGGGGAATGAGATATGGGGAAACAGAGGCGGGGAATCAGATGCAGGGAAACAGAGGCGGGGAATCAGATATGGGGAATCAGAGGAGGGGAATCAGAGGTTGGGAATCAGAGGCAGGGACTCAGAGGTTGGGATTCAGAGGCAGGGAATCAGATGCGGGGAATAAGACGCGGGGATTCAGAGCTGGGTAATCAGAGGCGGGGAATCAGAGTTGGGGAATCAGAGGCGGGGAATTAGATATGGGGAAACAGAGGCGGGGAATTAGAGGCGGGGAAACAGAGGCGGGGAATCAGATATGGGGAATCAGAGGTGGGGAATCAGAGGCAGGGAATCAGATGTGCGGAATCAGAGATGGGGAATCAGAGGCAGGGAATCAGAATCAGAAGCGGGGAATCAGAGGTCGGGAATAAGAGGCCGGGAATCAGAGGTGGGTAATCAGAGTCCGGGAATCAGAGGCGGGGAATGAGATATGGGGAATTAGAGGCGGGGAATCAGAGGCGGGGAAACAGAGGCGGGGAATCAGATATGGGGAATCAGAGGTGGCGAAACAAAGGCGGTGAATCAGAGATGGGAAATCAGAGGCGGGGAATCAGAGGCAGGGAATCAAACACGGGGAATGAGAGATGGGGAATCATAGCTGGGGAATCAGAGGCGGGGAATCAGAGTTGGGGAATCAGAGGCGGTGAATCAGATATGGGGAAACAGAGGCGGGATATCAGAGGCGGGGAAACAGAGGCGGGGAATCAGATATGGGGAATCAGAGGTGGGGAATCAGATATGGGGAAACAGAGGCGGGGAATCAGAGGCGGGGAAACAGAGGCGGGGAATCAGATATGGAGAATCAGAGGTGGGGAATCAGTGGTTGGGAATCAGAGGCAGAGAATCAGATATGGGGAATCAGAGGTGGGGAATCAGTGGTTGGGAATCAGATGTGCGGAATCAGAGATGCGGAATCAGAGTCCGGGAATCAGAGATGGGGAATATTGGGGGGGGAATGAGATATGGGGAATCAGAGGCGGGGAATCAGAGGCAGGGAATCAGATGTGCGGAATCAGAGATGGGGAATCAGAGTCCGGGAATCAGAGATGGGGAATCAGAGGTTGGGAATGAGATATGGGGAATCAGAGGCGGGGAATCAGAGGCGGGGAAACAGATGCTGGGAATCAGATATGGGGAATCAGAGGTGGCGAATCAAAGGCGCTGAATCAGAGATGGGGAATGAAAGGCGCTGAATCAGAGATGGGGAATGAAAGGCGGGGAATCAGAGGCAGGGAATCAAACACGGGGAATCAGAGGCGGGGAATCAGAGTTGGGGAATCAGAGGCGGGGACTCAGATATTGGGGAAACAGAGGCGGGGAATCAGAGGCGGGGAAACAGTGGCGGGGAATCAGATATGTGGAATCAGAGGTGGGGAATCAGAGGTTGAGAATCAGAGGCAGGGAATCAGAGGCGGGGAATCAGAGGCGGGGAATGAGTGGCAGGGAATCAGATGTGCGGAATCAGAGATGGGGAATCAGAGGCAGGGAATCAGAGGCGGGGAATCAGAGGCAGGGAATCAGAGGTCGGGAATCAGAGGCGGGGAATCAGATATGGGGAATCAGAGGTGGGGAATCAGAGGCAGGGAATCAGATGTGCGGAATCAGAGGTGGGGAATCAGGGTCCGGGAATCAGAGATGGGGAATCAGAGGCGGGGAATGAGATATTGGGAATCAGAGGCGGGGAATCAGAGGCAGGGAAACAGAGGCGGAGAATCAGATATGGGGAATCAGAGATGGCGAATCAAAGGCGTTGAATCAGAGATGGGGAATCAGAGGAGGGGAATCAGAGGCGGGGAATCAGAGTTGGGGAATCAGAGGCGGGGAATCAGATATGGGGAAACAGAGGTGGGGAATCAGAGGCGGGGATACAGAGGTGGGGAATCAGATATGGGGAATCAGAGGTGGGGAATCAGAGGTTGGGAATCAAACACGGGGAATGAGAGACGGGGAATCATAGCTGGGGAATCAGAGGCGGGGAATCAGAGTTGGGGAATCAGAGGCGGGGAATCAGATATGGGGAAACAGAGGCGGGGAACAGAGGCGGGGAATCAGATATGGGGAAACAGAGGCGGGGAATCAGAGGCGGGGAAACAGAGGCGGGGAATCAGATATGGGGAATCAGAGGTGGGGAATCAGATATGGGGAAACAGAGGCGGGGAATATGAGGCGCGAAACACAGGCGGGGAATCAGATATGGGGAATCAGAGGTGTGGAATCAGTGGTTGGGAATCAGAGGCAGGGAATCAGATATGGGGAATCAGAGGTGGGGAATCAGTGGTTGGGAATCAGATGCAGGTAATCAGAGGCGGGGAATCAGAGGCGGGGAATCAGAGGCAGGGAATCAGATGTGCGGAATCAGAGATGGGGAATCAGAGTCCGGGAATCAGAGATGGGGAATCAGAGGCGGGGAATGAGATATGGGGAATCAGAGGCGGGGAATCAGAGGCGGGGAAGCAGTTGCGGGGAATCAGATATGGGGAATCAGAGGTGGCGAATCAAAGGCGCTGAATCAGAGATGGGGAATCAGAGGCGGGGAATCAGAGGCGGGGAAACAGAGGCGGGGAATCAGATATGGGGAATCAGAGGTGGGGAATCAGAGGTTGCGAATCAGAGGAAGGGAATCAGAGGCGGGGAATCAGAGGCGGGGAATCAGAGGCAGGGAATCAGATGTGCGGAATCAGAGATGGTGAATCAGAGGCGGGGAATCAGAGGCGGGGAATCAGAGGCAGGGAATCAGAGGCCGGGAATCAGAGGCGGGGAATCAGATATGGGGAATCAGAGGTGGGGAATCAGAGGCAGGGAATCAGATGTGCGGAATCAGAGATGGGGAATCAGAGGCAGAGAATCAGAATCAGAAGCGGGGAATAAGAGGCCGGGAATCAGAGGTGGGGAATCAGAGTCCGGGAATCAGAGATGGGGAATCAGAGGCGGGGAATGAGATATTGGGAATCAGAGGCGGGGAATCAGAGGCAGGGAAACAGAGGCGGGGAATCAGATATGGGGAATCAGAGGTTGGGAATCAGAGGCAGGGAATCAGAGGTGGGGAATCAGAGGCAGGGAATCAGATGCGGGGAATCAGAGGCGGGGAATCAGAGCTGGGGAATCAGAGGCGGGGAATCAGAGTTGGGGAATCAGAGGCCGGGAATTAGATATAAGGAAACAGAGGAGGGGAATCAGAGGCGGGGAAACAGAGGCGGGGAATCAGATATGGGGAATCAGAGGTGGGGAATAAGTTGCAGGGAAGCTGAGGCCGGGTATCAGAGCTGGGGAATAAGAGGCGGGGAATCTGAGTTGGGGTATCAGAGGCGGGGAATCAGATATGGGGAAACAGAGGTGGGGCATCAGAGGTGGGGAAACAGAGGCGGGGAATCAGATATGGGGAATCAGATGTGGGGAATCAGAGGCAGGGAATCAGATGTGCGGAATCAGAGATGGGGAATCAGAGGCATGGAATCAGAATCAGAAGCGGGGAATCAGAGGCCGGGAATCAGAGGCCGGGAATCAGATGCCGGGAATAAGAGGCCAGGAATCAGAGGTGGGGAATCAGAGTCCGGGAATCAGAGATGGGGAATCAGAGGCGGGGAATGAGATATGGGGAATCAGAGGTGGGGAATCAGAGGCGGGGAATCAGATATGGGGAATCAGAGGTGGCGAATCAAAGGTTGTGAATAAGAGATGGTGAATCAGAGGCGGGGATTCAGAGGCAGGGAATCAAACACGGGGAATCAGAGGCGGGTAATCAGAGCTGGGGAATCAGAGGCGGGGAATCAGAGTTGGGGAATCAGAGGCGCGGAATCAGATATGGGGAAACAGAGGCGGGGAATCAGAGGCGGGGAAACAGAGGCGGGGAATCAGATATGGGGAATCAGAGGTGGGGAATCAGATATGGGGAAACAGAGGCGGGGAATCAGAGGCGGAAAACAGAGGCGGGGAATCAGTGGTTGGGAATCAGAGGCAGGGAATCAGATATGGGGAATCAGAGGTGGGGAATCAGTGGTTGGGAATCAGAGGCAGGTAATCAGAGGCGGGGAATCAGAGGCGGGGAATCAGAGGCAGGGAATCAGATGTGCGGAATCAGAGATGGGGAATCAGAGTCCGGGAATCAGAGATGGGGAATCAGAGGCGGGAAATGAGATATGGGGAATCAGAGGCGGGGAATCAGAGGCGGGGAAACAGATGCGGTGAATCAGATATGGGGAATCAGAGGTGGCGAATCAAAGGCGCTGAATCAGAGATGGGGAATCAGAGGCGGGTAATCAGAGGCAGGGAATCAAACACGGGGAATCAGAGGCGGGGAATCAGAGTTGGGGAATCAGAGGCGGGGAATCAGAGGCGGGGAAACAGAGGCGGGGAATCAGCTATGGGGAATCAGAGGTGGGGAATCAGATGTTACGAATCAGAGGCAGTGAATCAGAGGCGGGGAATCAGAGGCGGGGAATCAGAGGCAGGGAATCAGATGTGCGGAATCAGAGATGGGGAATCAGAGGCAGGGAATCAGAGGCGGGGAATCAGAGGCAGGGAATCAGAGGCCGGGAATCAGAGGCGGGGAATCAGATATGGGGAATCAGAGGTGGGGAATCAGAGGCAGGGTATCAGATGTGCGGAATCAGAGATGGGGAGTCAGAGGCAGAGAATCAGAATCAGAAGCGGGGAATAAGAGGCCGGGAATCAGAGGTGGGGAATCAGAGGCAGGGAAACAGAGGCGGGGAATCAGATATGGGGAATCAGAGGTTGGGAATCAGAGGCAGGGAATCAGAAGTGGGGAATCAGAGGCTGGGAATCAGATGCGGGGAATCAGAGGCGGGGAATCAGAGCTGGGGAATCAGAGGCGGGGAATCAGATTTGGGGAATCAGAGGCAGGGAATTAGATATGGGGAAACAGAGGAGGGGAATCAGAGGTGGGGAAACAGAGGCGTGGAATCAGATATGGGGAATCAGAGGTGGGGAATAAGTGGCAGGGAAGCAGAGGCGGGGTATCAGAGCTGGGGAATCAGAGGCGGGGAATCTGAGTTGGGTTATCAGAGGAGGGGAATCAGATATGGGGAAACAGGCGGGGCATCAGAGGCGGGGAAACAGAGGCGGGGAATCAGATATGGGGAATCAGAGGTGGGGAATCAGAGGCAGGGAATCAGATGTGCGGAATCAGAGATGGGGTATCAGAGGCATGGAATCAGAATCAGAAGCGGAGAATCAGAGGCCGGGAATCAGAGGCCGGGAATCAGATGCCGGGAATAAGAGGCCGGGAATCAGAGGTGGGGAATCTGAGTCCGGGAATCAGAAATGGGGAATCAGAGGCGGGGAATGAGATATGGGGAAACAGAGGCGGGGAATCAGATGCAGGGAAACAGAGGCGGGGAATCAGATATGGGGAATCAGAGGAGGGGAATCAGAGGTTGGGAATCAGAGGCAGGGACTCAGAGGTTGGGATTCAGAGGCAGGGAATCAGATGCGGGGAATAAGACGCGGGGATTCAGAGCTGGGTAATCAGAGGAAGGGAATCAGAGTTGGGGAATCAGAGGCGGGGAATTAGATATGGGGAAACAGAGGCGGAAATTAGAGGCGGGGAAACAGAGGCGGGGAATCAGATATGGGGAATCAGAGGTGGGGAATCAGAGGCAGGGAATCAGATGTGCGGAATCAGAGATGGGGAATCAGAGGCAGGGAATCAGAATCAGAAGCGGGGAATCAGAGGCCGGGAATAAGAGGCCGGGAATCAGAGGTGGGTAATCAGAGTCCGGGAATCAGAGGCGGGGAATGAGATATGGGGAATTAGAGGCGGGGAATCAGAGGCGGGGAAACAGAGGCGGGGAATCAGATATGGGGAATCAGAGGTGGCGAATCAAAGGCGGTGAATCAGAGATGGGGAATCAGAGGCGGGGAATCAGAGGCAGGGAATCAAACACGGGGAATGAGAGACGGGGAATCATAGCTGGGGAATCAGAGGCGGGGAATCAGAGTTGGGGAATCAGAGGCAGTGAATCAGATATGGGGAAACAGAGGCGGGAAATCAGAGGCGGTGAAACAGAGGCGGGGAATCAGATATGGGGAATCAGAGGTGGGGAATCAGATATGGGGAAACAGAGGCGGGGAATCAGAGGCGGGGAAACAGAGGCAGGGAATCAGATATGGGGAATCAGAGGTGGGGAATCAGTGGTTGGGAATCAGAGGCAGAGAATTAGATATGGGGAATCAGAGGTGGGGAATCAATGGTTGGGAATCAGATGTGCGGAGTCAGAGATGGGGAATCAGAGTGCGGGAATCAGAGATGGGGAATCAGAGGCGGGGAATGAGATATGGGGAATCAGAGGCGGGGAAACATAGGTGGGGAATCAGATATGGGGAATCAGAGGTGGGGAATCAGAGGCGCTGAATGAGAGATGGTGAATCAGAGGCGGGGAATCAGAGGCAGGAAATCAGACATGGGGAATGAGAGGCTGGGAATCAGACACGGGGAATCAGAGGTGGGGAATCACAGCTGTGGAATCAGAGGTGGGGAATCAGAGTTGGGGAATCAGAGGCGGCGAATCAGATATGGGGAAACAGAGGCGGGGAATCAGATGCAGGGAAACAGAGGCGGGGAATCAGATATGGGGAATCAGAGGAGGGGAATCAGAGGTTGGGAATCAGAGGCAGGGACTCAGAGGTTGGGATTCAGAGGCAGGGAATCAGATGCGGGGAATAAGACGCGGGGATTCAGAGCTGGGTAATCAGAGGCGGGGAATAAGAGTTGGGGAATCAGAGGCGGGGAATTAGATATGGGGAAACAGAGGCGGGGAATTAGAGGCGGGGAAACAGAGGCGGGGAATCAGATATGGGGAATCAGAGGTGGGGAATCAGAGGCAGGGAATCAGATGTGCGGAATCAGAAATGGGGAATCAGAGGCAGGGAATCAGAATCAGAAGCGGGGAATCAGAGGCCGGGAATAAGAGGCCGGGAATCTGAGGTGGGTAATCAGAGTCCGGGAATCAGAGGCGGGGAATGAGATATGGGGAATTAGAGGCGGGGAATCAGAGGCGGGGAAACAGAGGCGGGGAATCAGATATGGGGAATCAGAGGTGGCGAATCAAAGGCGGTGAATCAGAGATGGGGAATCAGAGGCGGGGAATCAGAGGCAGGGAATCAAACACGGGGAATGAGAGACGGGGAATCATAGCTGGGGAATCAGAGGCGGGGAATCAGAGTTGGGGAATCAGAGGCGGTGAATCAGATATGGGGAAACAGAGGCGGGAAATCAGAGGCGGGGAAACAGAGGCGGGGAATCAGATATGGGGAATCAGAGGTGGGGAATCAGATATGGGGAAACAGAGGCGGGGAATCAGAGGCGGGGAAACAGAGGCGGGGAATCAGATATGGGGAATCAGAGATGGGGAATCAGTGGTTGGGAATCAGAGGCAGACAATCAGATATGGGGAATCAGAGGTGGGGAATCAGTGGTTGGGAATCAGATGTGCGGAATCAGAGATGGGGAATCAGAGTCCGGGAATCAGAGATGGGGAATCAGAGGCGGGGAATGAGATATGGGGAATCAGAGGCGGGGAATCAGAGGCAGGGAATCAGATGTGCGGAATCAGAGATGGGGAATCAGAGTCCGGGAATCAGAGATGGGGAATCAGAGGCGGGGAATGAGATATGGGGAATCAGAGGCGGGGAATCAGAGGCGGGGAAACAGATGCTGGGAATCAGATATGGGGAATCAGAGGTGGCGAATCAAAGGCGCTGAATCAGAGATGGGGAATGAGAGGCGGGGAATCAGAGGCAGGGAATCAAACACGGGGAATCAGAGGCGGGGAATCAGAGTTGGGGAATCAGAGGCGGGGACTCAGATATTGGGGAAACAGAGGCGGGGAATCAGAGGCGGGGAAACAGTGGCGGTGAATCAGATATGTGGAATCAGAGGTGGGGAATCAGAGGTTGAGAATCAGAGGCAGGGAATCAGAGGCGGGGAATATGAGGCGGGGAATGAGTGGCAGGGAAACAGATGTGCGGAATCAGAGATGGGGATCAGAGGCAGGGAATCAGAGGCGGGGAATCAGAGGCAGGGAATCAGAGGTCGGGAATCAGAGGCGGGGAATCAGATATGGGGAATCAGAGGTGGGGAATCAGAGCCAGGGAATCAGATGTGCGGAATCAGAGGTGGGGAATCAGAGTCCGGGAATCAGAGATGGGGAATCAGAGGCGGGGAATGTGATATTGGGAATCAGAGGCGGGGAATCAGAGGCAGGGAAACAGAGGCGGAGAATCAGATATGGGGAATCAGAGATGGCGAATCAAAGGCGTTGAATCAGAGATGGGGAATCAGAGGCGGGGAATCAGAGGCGGGGAATCAGAGTTGGGGAATCAGAGGCGGGGAATCAGATATGGGGAAACAGAGGTGGGGAATCAGATATGGGGAATCAGAGGTGGGGAATCAGAGGTTGGGAATCAAACACGGGGAATGAGAGACAGGGAATCATAGCTGGGGAATCAGAGGCGGGGAATCAGAGTTGGGGAATCAGAGGCGCTGAATGAGAGATGGTGAATCAGAGGCGGGGAATCAGAGGCAGGAAATCAGACATGGGGAATGAGAGGCTGGGAATCAGACACGGGGAATCAGAGGTGGGGAATCACAGCTGTGGAATCAGAGGTGGGGAATCAGAGTTGGGGAATCAGAGGCGGCGAATCAGATATGGGGAAACAGAGGCGGGGAATCAGATGCAGGGAAACAGAGGCGGGGAATCAGATATGGGGAATCAGAGGAGGGGAATCAGAGGTTGGGAATCAGAGGCAGGGACTCAGAGGTTGGGATTCAGAGGCAGGGAATCAGATGCGGGGAATAAGACGCGGGGATTCAGAGCTGGGTAATCAGAGGCGGGGAATAAGAGTTGGGGAATCAGAGGCGGGGAATTAGATATGGGGAAACAGAGGCGGGGAATTAGAGGCGGGGAAACAGAGGCGGGGAATCAGATATGGGGAATCAGAGGTGGCGAATCAGAGGCAGGGAATCAGATGTGCGGAATCAGAAATGGGGAATCAGAGGCAGGGAATCAGAATCAGAAGCGGGGAATCAGAGGCCGGGAATAAGAGGCCGGGAATCTGAGGTGGGTAATCAGAGTCCGGGAATCAGAGGCGGGGAATGAGATATGGGGAATTAGAGGCGGGGAATCAAAGGCGGGGAAACAGAGGCGGGGAATCAGATATGGGGAATCAGAGGTGGCGAATCAAAGGCGGTGAATCAGAGATGGGGAATCAGAGGCGGGGAATCAGAGGCAGGGAATCAAACACGGGGAATGAGAGACGGGGAATCATAGCTGGGGAATCAGAGGCGGGGAATCAGAGTTGGGGAATCAGAGGCGGTGAATCAGATATGGGGAAACAGAGGCGGGAAATCAGAGGCGGGGAAACAGAGGCGGGGAATCAGATATGGGGAATCAGATGTGGGGAATCAGATATGGGGAAACAGAGGCGGGGAATCAGAGGCGGGGAAACAGAGGCGGGGAATCAGATATGGGGAATCAGAGATGGGGAATCAGTGGTTGGGAATCAGAGGCAGACAATCAGATATGGGGAATCAGAGGTGGGGAATCAGTGGTTGGGAATCAGATGTGCGGAATCAGAGATGGGGAATCAGAGTCCGGGAATCAGAGATGGGGAATCAGAGGCGGGGAATGAGATATGGGGAATCAGAGGCGGGGAATCAGAGGCAGGGAATCAGATGTGCGGAATCAGAGATGGGGAATCAGAGTCCGGGAATCAGAGATGGGGAATCAGAGGCGGGGAATGAGATATGGGGAATCAGAGGCGGGGAATCAGAGGCGGGGAAACAGATGCTGGGAATCAGATATGGGGAATCAGAGGTGGCGAATCAAAGGCGCTGAATCAGAGATGGGGAATGAGAGGCGGGGAATCAGAGGCAGGGAATCAAACACGGGGAATCAGAGGCGGGGAATCAGAGTTGGGGAATCAGAGGCGGGGACTCAGATATTGGGGAAACAGAGGCGGGGAATCAGAGGCGGGGAAACAGTGGCGGTGAATCAGATATGTGGAATCAGAGGTGGGGAATCAGAGGTTGAGAATCAGAGGCAGGGAATCAGAGGCGGGGAATATGAGGCGGGGAATGAGTGGCAGGGAAACAGATGTGCGGAATCAGAGATGGGGATCAGAGGCAGGGAATCAGAGGCGGGGAATCAGAGGCAGGGAATCAGAGGTCGGGAATCAGAGGCGGGGAATCAGATATGGGGAATCAGAGGTGGGGAATCAGAGCCAGGGAATCAGATGTGCGGAATCAGAGGTGGGGAATCAGAGTCCGGGAATCAGAGATGGGGAATCAGAGGCGGGGAATGTGATATTGGGAATCAGAGGCGGGGAATCAGAGGCAGGGAAACAGAGGCGGAGAATCAGATATGGGGAATCAGAGATGGCGAATCAAAGGCGTTGAATCAGAGATGGGGAATCAGAGGCGGGGAATCAGAGGCGGGGAATCAGAGTTGGGGAATCAGAGGCGGGGAATCAGATATGGGGAAACAGAGGTGGGGAATCAGATATGGGGAATCAGAGGTGGGGAATCAGAGGTTGGGAATCAAACACGGGGAATGAGAGACAGGGAATCATAGCTGGGGAATCAGAGGCGGGGAATCAGAGTTGGGGAATCAGAGGCGGGGAATCAGATATGGGGAAACAGAGGCGGGGAACAGAGGCGGGGAATCAGATATGGGGAAACACAGGCGGGGAATCAGAGGCGGGGAAACAGAGGCGGGGAATCAGATATGGGGAATCAGAGGTGGGGAATCAGATATGGGGAAACAGAGGCGGGGAATACGAGGCGGGAAACACAGGCGGGGAATCAGATATGGGGAATCAGAGGTGGGGAATCAGTGGTTGGGAATCAGAGGCAGGGAATCAGAAATGGGGAATCAGAGGTGGGGAATCAGTGGTTGGGAATCAGAGGCAGGTAATCAGAGGCGGGGAATCAGAGGCGGGGAATCAGAGGCAGGGAATCAGATGTGCGGAATCAGAGATGGGGAATCAGAGTCCGGGAATCAGAGATGGGGAATCAGAGGCGGGGAATGAGATATGGGGAAACAGAGGCGGGGAATCAGAGGCGGGGAAGCAGTTGCGGGGAATCAGATATGGGGAATCAGAGGTGGCGAATCAAAGGCGCTGAATCAGAGATGGGGAATCAGAGGCGGGGAATCAGAGGCAGGGAATCAAACACGGGGAATCAGATATGGGGAATCAGAGTTGGGGAATGAGAGGAGGGGAATCAGATATGGGGAAACAGTGGCGGGGAATCAGAGGCGGGGAAACAGAGGCGGGGAATCAGATATGGGGAATCAGAGGTGGGGAATCAGAGGTTGCGAATCAGAGGAAGGGAATCAGAGGCGGGGAATCAGAGGCGGGGAATCAGAGGTAGGGAATCAGATGTGCGGAATCAGAGATGGTGAATCAGAGGCGGGGAATCAGAGGCGGGGAATCAGAGGCAGGGAATCAGAGGCCGGGAATCAGAGGCCGGGATTCAGATATGGGGAATCAGAGGTGGGGAATCAGAGGCAGGGAATCAGATGTGCGGAATCAGAGATGGGGAATCAGAGGCAGAGAATCAGAATCAGAAGCGGGGAATAAGAGGCCGGGAATCAGAGGTGGGGAATCAGAGTCCGGGAATCAGAGATGGGGAATCAGAGGCGGGGAATGAGATATTGGGAATCAGAGGCGGGGAATCAGAGGCAGGGAAACAGAGGCGGGGAATCAGATATGGGAAATCAGAGGTTGGGAATCAGAGGCATGGAATCAGAGGTGGGGAATCAGAGGCAGGGAATCAGATGCGGGGAATCAGAGGCGGGGAATCAGAGCTGGGGAATCAGAGGCGGGGAATCAGAGTTGGGGAATCAGAGGCCGGGAATTAGATATGGGGAAACAGAGGAGGGGAATCAGAGGCGGGGAAACAGAGGCGGGGAATCAGATATGGGGAATCAGAGGTGGGGAATCAGAGGCGTGGAATCAGATATGGGGAAACAGAGGCGGGGAATCAGAGGCGGGGAAACAGAGGCGGGGAATCAGATATGGGGAATCAGAGGTGGGGAATCAGATATGGGGAAACAGAGGCGGGGAATCAGAGGCGGAAAACAGAGGCGGGGAATCAGTGGTTGGGAATCAGAGGCAGGGAATCAGATATGGGGAATCAGAGGTGGGGAATCAGTGGTTGGGAATCAGAGGCAGGTAATCAGAGGCGGGGAATCAGAGGCGGGGAATCAGAGGCAGGGAATCAGATGTGCGGAATCAGAGATGGGGAATCAGAGTCCGGGAATCAGAGATGGGGAATCAGAGGCGGGGAATGAGATATGGGGAATCAGAGGCGGGGAATCAGAGGCGGGGAATCAGATGCGGTGAATCAGATATGGGGAATCAGAGGCGGCGAATCAAAGGCGCTGAATCAGAGATGGGGAATCAGAGGCGGGGAATCAGAGGCAGGGAAACAGAGGCGGGGAATCAGATATGGGGAATCAGACGTGGGGAATCAGAGGTAGGGAATCAGATGTGCGGAATCAGAGATGGTGAATCAGAGGCGGGGAATCAGAGGCGGGGAATCAGAGGCGGGGAATCAGATATGGGGAAACAAGGGCGGGGCATCAGAGGTGGGGAAACAGAGGCGGGGAATCAGAGTTGGGGAATCAGAGGCCGGGATTTAGATATGGGGAAACAGAGGAGGGGAATCAGAGGCGGGGAAACAGAGGCGGGGAATCAGATATGGGGAATCAGAGGTGGGGAATAAGTTGCAGGGAAGCAGAGGCCGGGTATCAGAGCTGGGGAATAAGAGGCGGGGAATCTGAGTTGGGGTATCAGAGGCGGGGAATCAGATATGGGGAAACAAGGGCGGGGCATCAGAGGTGGGGAAACAGAGGCGGGGAATCAGATATGGGGAATCAGATGTGGGGAATCAGAGGCAGGGAATCAGATGTGCGGAATCAGAGATGCGGAATCAGAGGCATGGAATCAGAATCAGAAGCGGGGAATCAGAGGCCGGGAATCAGAGGCCGGGAATCAGATGCCGGGAATAAGAGGCCAGGAATCAGAGGTGGGGAATCAGAGTCTGGGAATCAGAGATGGGGAATCAGAGGCGGGGAATGAGATATGGGGAATCAGAGGTGGGGAATCAGAGGTGGGGAAACAGAGGCGGGGAATCAGATATGGGGAATCAGAGGTGGCGAATCAAAGGTTGTGAATCAGAGATGGTGAATCAGAGGCGGGGAATCAGAGGCAGGGAATCAAACACGGGGAATCAGATGCGTGGAATCAGATATGGGGAAACAGAGGCGGGGAATCAGAGGCGGGGAAACAGAGGCGGGGAATCAGATATGGGGAATCAGAGGTGGGGAATCAGATATGGGGAAACAGAGGCGGGGAATCAGAGGCAGAAAACAGAGGCGGGGAATCAGTGGTTGGGAATCAGAGGCAGGGAATCAGATATGGGGAATCAGAGGTGGGGAATCAGTGGTTGGGAATCAGAGGCAGGTAAGCAGAGGCGGGGAATCAGAGGCGGGGAATCAGAGGCAGGGAATCAGATGTGCGGATTCAGAGATGGTGAATCAGAGTCTGGAAATCAGAGATGGGGAATCAGAGGCGGGGAATGAGATATGGGGAATCAGAGGTGGCGAATCAAAGGCGCTGAATCAGAGATGGGGAATCAGAGGCGGGGAATCAGAGGCAGGGAATCAAACACGGGGAATCAGAGGCGGGGAATCAGAGTTGGGGAATCAGAGGCGGGGAATCAGAGGCGGGGAAACAGAGGCGGGGAATCAGCTATGGGGAATCAGAGGTGGGGAATCAGATGTTACGAATCAGAGGCAGTGAATCAGAGGCGGGGAATCAGAGGCGGGGAATCAGAGGCAGGGAATCAGATGTGCGGAATCAGTGATGGGGAATCAGAGGCAGGGAATCAGAGGCGGGGAATCAGAGGCAGGGAATCAGAGGCCGGGAATCAGAGGCGGGGAATCAGATATGGGGAATCAGAGGTGGGGAATCTGACGCAGGGTATCACATGTGCGGAATCAGAGATGGGGAGTCAGAGGCAGAGAATCAGAATCAGAAGCGGGGAATAAGAGGCCGGGAATCAGAGGTGGGGAATCAGAGTCCGGGAATCAGAGATGGGGAATCAGAGGCTGGGTATGAGATATTGGGAATCAGAGGCGGGGAATCAGAGGCAGGGAAACAGAGGCGGGGAATCAGATATGGGGAATCAGAGGTTGGGAATAAGAGGCAGGGAATCAGAAGTGGGGAATCAGAGGCTGGGAATCAGATGCGGGGAATCAGAGGCGGGGATTCAGAGCTGGGGAATCAGAGGCTGGGAATCAGATTTGGGGAATCAGAGGCAGGGAATTAGATATGGGGAAACAGAGGAGGGGAATCAGAGGCGGGGAAACAGAGGCGTGGAATCAGATATGGGGAATCAGAGGTGGGGAATAAGTGGCAGGGAAGCAGAGGCGGGGTATCAGAGCTGGGGAATCAGAGGCGGGGAATCTGAGTTGGGTTATCAGAGGAGGGGAATCAGATATGGGGAAACAGGCGGGGCATCAGAGGCGGGGAAACAGAGGCGGGGAATCAGATATGGGGAATCAGAGGTGGGGAATCAGAGGCAGGGAATCAGATGTGCGGAATCAGAGATGGGGTATCAGAGGCATGGAATCAGAATCAGAAGCGGAGAATCAGAGGCTGGGAATCAGAGGCCGGGAATCAGATGCCGGGAATAAGAGGCCGGGAATCAGAGGTGGGGAATCTGAGTCCGGGAATCAGAAATGGGGAATCAGAGGCGGGGAATGAGATATGGGGAATCAGAGGCGGGGAATCAGAGGCGGGGAAACAGAGGCGGGGAATCAGATATGGGGAATCAGAGGTGGCGAATCAAAGGTTGTGAATCAGAGATGGGGAATCAGAGGCGGGGAATCAGAGGCAGGGAAACAAACACGGGGAATCAGAGGCGGGGAATCAGAGCTGGGGAATCAGAGGCGGGGAATCAGAGTTGGGGAATCAGAGGCGTGGAATCAGATATGGGGAAACAGAGGCGGGGAATCAGAGGCGGGGAAACAGAGGCGGGGAATCAGATATGGGGAATCAGAGGTGGGGAATCAGAGTTGGGAGTCAGAGGCAGGGAATCAGAGGCGGGGAATCAGAGGCGGGGAATCAGAGGCAGGGAATCAGATGTGCAGAATCAGAGAAGGGGAATCAGAGGCAGGGAATCAGAGGCGGGGAATCAGAGGCGGGGAATCAGAGGCCGGGAATCAGAGGCCGGGAATCAGAGGCCGGGAATGAGAGGCCGGGAATCAGAGGCTGGAAATCAGAGGCCGGGAATCAGAGGTGGGGAATAAGAGGCACGGAATCAGATGTGCTGTATCAGAGATGGGGAATCACAGGCAGGGAATCAGAGGCGGGGAATCAGAGGCGCGGAATCAGAGGCAGGGAATCGGATGTGCGGAATCAGAGATGGGGAATCAGAGGTGGGGAATCAGAGTCCGGGAATCAGAGATGGGGAATTAGAAGCGGGGAATCAGAGGCGGGGAAACATAGGTGGGGAATCAGATATGGGGAATCAGAGGTGGGGAATCAGAGGCGCTGAATCAGAGATGGTGAATCAGAGGCGGGGAATCAGAGGCAGGAAATCAGACATAGGGAATGAGAGGCTGGGAATCAGACACGGGGAATCAGAGGTGGGGAATCAGAGCTGGGGAATCAGAGGTGGGGAATCAGAGTTGGGGAATCAGAGGCGGGGAATCAGATATGGGGAGACAGAGGCGGGGAATCAGAGGCAGGGAAACAGAGGCGGGGAATCAGATATGGGGAATCAGAGGAGGGGAATAAGAGGTTGGGAATCAGAGGCAGGGACTCAGAGGTTGGGATTCAGATGCAGGGAATCAGATGCGGGGAATAAGAGGCGGGGATTCAGAGGCGAGGAATCAGAGGCAGGGAATCAGAGTTGGGGAATCAGAGGCAGGGAATTAGATATGGGGAAACAGAGGCGGGGAATTAGAGGCGGGGAAACAGAGGCGGGGAATCAGATATGGGGAATCAGAGGTGGGGAATCAGAGGCAGGGAATCAGATGTGCGGAATCAGAGATGGGGAATCAGAGGCAGGGAATCAGAATCAGAAGCGGGGAATCAGAGGCCGGGAATAAGAGTCCGGAATCAGAGGCGGGGAATGAGATATTGGGAATTAGAGGCGGGGAATCAGAGGCGGGGAAACAGAGGCGGGGAATCAGATATGGGGAATCAGAGGTGGCGAATCAAAGGCGGTGAATCAGAGATGGGGGATCAGAGGCGGGGAATCAAACATGGGAAATGAGAGACGGGGAATCATAGCTGGGGAATCAGAGGCGGGGAATCAGATATGTGGAAACAGAGGTGGGGAATCAGTGGTTGGGAATCAGAGGCAGAGAATCAGATATGGGGAATCAGAGGTGGGGAATCAGTGGTTGGGAATCAGATGTGCGGAATCAGAGATGGGGAATCAGAGTCCGGGAATCAGAGATGGGGAATCAGAGGCGGGGAATGAGATATGGGGAATCAGAGGCGGGGAATCAGAGGCAGGGAATCAGATGTGCGGAATCAGAGATGGGGAATCAGAGTCCGGGAATCAGAGATGGGGAATCAGAGGCGGGGAATGAGATATGGGGAATCAGAGGCGGGGAATCAGAGGCGGGGAAACAGATGCTGGGAATCAGATATGGGGAATCAGAGGTGGCGAATCAAAGGCGCTGAATCAGAGATGGGGAATGAGAGGCGGGGAATCAGAGGCAGGGATTCAAACACGGGGAATCAGAGGCGGGGAATCAGAGTTGGGGAATCAGAGGCGGGGACTCAGATATTGGGGAAACAGAGGCGGGGAATCAGAGGCGGGGAAACAGTGGCGGGGAATCAGATATGTGGAATCAGAGGTGGGGAATCAGAGGTTGAGAATCAGAGGCAGGGAATCAGAGGCGGGGAATCAGAGGCGGGGAATGAGTGGCAGGGAATCAGATGTGCGGAATCAGAGATGGGGAATCAGAGGCAGGGAATCAGAGGCGGGGAATCAGAGGCAGGGAATCAGAGGTCGGGAATCAGAGGCGGGGAATCAGATATGGGGAATCAGAGGTGGGGAATCAGAGGCAGGGAATCAGATGTGCGGAATCAGAGGTGGGGAATCAGAGTCCGGGACTCAGAGATGGGGAATCAGAGGCGGGGAATGAGATATTGGGAATCAGAGGCGGGGAATCAGAGGCAGGGAAACAGAGGCGGAGAATCAGATATGGGGAATCAGAGATGGCGAATCAAAGGCGTTGAATCAGAGATGGGGAATCAGAGGCGGGGAATTAGAGGCGGGGAATCAGAGTTGGGGAATCAGAGGCGGGGAATCAGATATGGGGAAACAGAGGTGGGGAATCAGAGGCGGGGAAACAGAGGTGGGGAATCAGAGGCGGGGAATCAGAGGCGGGGAATCAGAGGCAGGGAATCAGATGTGCGGAATCAGAGATGGGGAATCAGAGGCGGGGAATCAGAGTTGGGGAATCAGAGGCGGGGAATCAGAGGCGGGGAAACAGAGGCGGGGAATCAGCTATGGGGAATCAGAGGTGGGGAATCAGATGTTACGAATCAGAGGCAGTGAATCAGAGGCGGGGAATCAGAGGCGGGGAATCAGAGGCAGGGAATCAGATGTGCGGAATCAGTGATGGGGAATCAGAGGCAGGGAATCAGAGGCGGCGAATCAGAGGCAGGGAATCAGAGGCCGGGAATCAGAGGCGGGGAATCAGATATGGGGAATCAGAGGTGGGGAATCTGACGCAGGGTATCACATGTGCGGAATCAGAGATGGGGAGTCAGAGGCAGAGAATCAGAATCAGAAGCGGGGAATAAGAGGCCGGGAATCAGAGGTGGGGAATCAGAGTCCGGGAATCAGAGATGGGGAATCAGAGGCTGGGTATGAGATATTGGGAATCAGAGGCGGGGAATCAGAGGCAGGGAAACAGTGGCGGGGAATCAGATATGGGGAATCAGAGGTTGGGAATAAGAGGCAGGGAATCAGAAGTGGGGAATCAGAGGCTGGGAATCAGATGCGGGGAATCAGAGGCGGGGATTCAGAGCTGGGGAATCAGAGGCTGGGAATCAGATTTGGGGAATCAGAGGCAGGGAATTAGATATGGGGAAACAGAGGAGGGGAATCAGAGGCGGGGAAACAGAGGCGTGGAATCAGATATGGGGAATCAGAGGTGGGGAATAAGTGGCAGGGAAGCAGAGGCGGGGTATCAGAGCTGGGGAATCAGAGGCGGGGAATCTGAGTTGGGTTATCAGAGGAGGGGAATCAGATATGGGGAAACAGGCGGGGCATCAGAGGCGGGGAAACAGAGGCGGGGAATCAGATATGGGGAATCAGAGGTGGGGAATCAGAGGCAGGGAATCAGATGTGCGGAATCAGAGATGGGGTATCAGAGGCATGGAATCAGAATCAGAAGCGGAGAATCAGAGGCTGGGAATCAGAGGCCGGGAATCAGATGCCGGGAATAAGAGGCCGGGAATCAGAGGTGGGGAATCTGAGTCCGGGAATCAGAAATGGGGAATCAGAGGCGGGGAATGAGATATGGGGAATCAGAGGCGGGGAATCAGAGGCGGGGAAACAGAGGCGGGGAATCAGATATGGGGAATCAGAGGTGGCGAATCAAAGGTTGTGAACCAGAGATGGGGAATCAGAGGCGGGGAATCAGAGGCAGGGAAACAAACACGGGGAATCAGAGGCGGGGAATCAGAGCTGGGGAATCAGAGGCGGGGAATCAGAGTTGGGGAATCAGAGGCGTGGAATCAGATATGGGGAAACAGAGGCGGGGAATCAGAGGCGGGGAAACAGAGGCGGGGAATCAGATATGGGGAATCAGAGGTGGCGAATCAGAGTTGGGAGTCAGAGGCAGGGAATCAGAGGCGGGGAATCAGAGGCGGGGAATCAGAGGCAGGGAATCAGATGTGCAGAATCAGAGAAGGGGAATCAGAGGCAGGGAATCAGAGGCGGGGAATCAGAGGCGGGGAATCAGAGGCCGGGAATCAGAGGCCGGGAATCAGAGGCCGGGAATGAGAGGCCGGGAATCAGAGGCTGGAAATCAGAGGCCGGGAATCAGAGGTGGGGAATAAGAGGCACGGAATCAGATGTGCGGTATCAGAGATGGGGAATCACAGGCAGGGAATCAGAGGCGGGGAATCAGAGGCGCGGAATCAGAGGCAGGGAATCGGATGTGCGGAATCAGAGATGGGGAATCAGAGGTGGGGAATCAGAGTCCGGGAATCAGAGATGGGGAATTAGAAGCGGGGAATCAGAGGCGGGGAAACATAGGTGGGGAATCAGATATGGGGAATCAGAGGTGGGGAATCAGAGGCGCTGAATCAGAGATGGTGAATCAGAGGCGGGGAATCAGAGGCAGGAAATCAGACATGGGGAATGAGAGGCTGGGAATCAGACACGGGGAATCAGAGGTGGGGAATCAGAGCTGGGGAATCAGAGGTGGGGAATCAGAGTTGGGGAATCAGAGGCGGGGAATCAGATATGGGGAAACAGAGGCGGGGAATCAGAGGCAGGGAAACAGAGGCGGGGAATCAGATATGGGGAATCAGAGGAGGGGAATAAGAGGTTGGGAATCAGAGGCAGGGACTCAGAGGTTGGGATTCAGATGCAGGGAATCAGATGCGGGGAATAAGAGGCGGGGATTCAGAGGCGAGGAATCAGAGGCAGGGAATCAGAGTTGGGGAATCAGAGGCAGGGAATTAGATATGGGGAAACAGAGGCGGGGAATTAGAGGCGGGGAAACAGAGGCGGGGAATCAGATATGGGGAATCAGAGGTGGGGAATCAGAGGCAGGGAATCAGATGTGCGGAATCAGAGATGGGGAATCAGAGTCCGGGAATCAGAGATGGGGAATCAGAGGCGGGGAATGAGATATGGGGAATCAGAGGCGGGGAATCAGAGGCGGGGAAACAGATGCTGGGAATCAGATATGGGGAATCAGAGGTGGCGAATCAAAGGCGCTGAATCAGAGATGGGGAATGAGAGGCGGGGAATCAGAGGCAGGGATTCAAACACGGGGAATCAGAGGCGGGGAATCAGAGTTGGGGAATCAGAGGCGGGGACTCAGATATTGGGGAAACAGAGGCGGGGAATCAGAGGCGGGGAAACAGTGGCGGGGAATCAGATATGTGGAATCAGAGGTGGGGAATCAGAGGTTGAGAATCAGAGGCAGGGAATCAGAGGCGGGTAATCAGAGGCGGGGAATGAGTGGCAGGGAATCAGATGTGCGGAATCAGAGATGGGGAATCAGAGGCAGGGAATCAGAGGCGGGGAATCAGAGGCAGGGAATCAGAGGTCGGGAATCAGAGGCGGGGAATCAGATATGGGGAATCAGAGGTGGGGAATCAGAGGCAGGGAATCAGATGTGCGGAATCAGAGGTGGGGAATCAGAGTCCGGGACTCAGAGATGGGGAATCAGAGGCGGGGAATGAGATATTGGGAATCAGAGGCGGGGAATCAGAGGCAGGGAAACAGAGGCGGAGAATCAGATATGGGGAATCAGAGATGGCGAATCAAAGGCGTTGAATCAGAGATGGGGAATCAGAGGCGGGGAATTAGAGGCGGGGAATCAGAGGTGGCGAATCAGAGTTGGGATTCAGAGGCAGGGAATCAGAGGCGGGGAATCAGAGGCGGGGAATCAGAGGCAGGGAATCAGATGTGCAGAATCAGAGAAGGGGAATCAGAGGCAGGGAATCAGAGGCGGGGAATCAGAGGCGGGGAATCAGAGGCCGGGAATCTGAGGCCGGGAATCAGAGGCCGGGAATGAGAGGCCGGGAATCAGAGGCTGGAAATCAGAGGCCGGGAATCAGAGGTGGGGAATAAGAGGCACGGAATCAGATGTGCGGTATCAGAGATGGGGAATCACAGGCAGGGAATCAGAGGCGGGGAATCAGAGGCGCGGAATCAGAGGCAGGGAATCGGATGTGCGGAATCAGAGATGGGGAATCAGAGGTGGGGAATCAGAGTCCGGGAATCAGAGATGGGGAATTAGAAGCGGGGAATCAGAGGCGGGGAAACATAGGTGGGGAATCAGATATGGGGAATCAGAGGTGGGGAATCAGAGGCGCTGAATCAGAGATGGTGAATCAGAGGCGGGGAATCAGAGGCAGGAAATCAGACATGGGGAATGAGAGGCTGGGAATCAGACACGGGGAATCAGAGGTGGGGAATCAGAGCTGGGGAATCAGAGGTGGGGAATCAGAGTTGGGGAATCAGAGGCGGGGAATCAGATATGGGGAAACAGAGGCGGGGAATCAGAGGCAGGGAAACAGAGGCGGGGAATCAGATATGGGGAATCAGAGGAGGGGAATAAGAGGTTGGGAATCAGAGGCAGGGACTCAGAGGTTGGGATTCAGATGCAGGGAATCAGATGCGGGGAATAAGAGGCGGGGATTCAGAGGCGAGGAATCAGAGGCAGGGAATCAGAGTTGGGGAATCAGAGGCAGGGAATTAGATATGGGGAAACAGAGGCGGGGAATTAGAGGCGGGGAAACAGAGGCGGGGAATCAGATATGGGGAATCAGAGGTGGGGAATCAGAGGCAGGGAATCAGATGTGCGGAATCAGAGATGGGGAATCAGAGTCCGGGAATCAGAGATTGGGAATCAGAGGCGGGGAATGAGATATGGGGAATCAGAGGCGGGGAATCAGAGGCGGGGAAACAGATGCTGGGAATCAGATATGGGGAATCAGAGGTGGCGAATCAAAGGCGCTGAATCAGAGATGGGGAATGAGAGGCGGGGAATCAGAGGCAGGGATTCAAACACGGGGAATCAGAGGCGGGGAATCAGAGTTGGGGAATCAGAGGCGGGGACTCAGATATTGGGGAAACAGAGGCGGGGAATCAGAGGCGGGGAAACAGTGGCGGGGAATCAGATATGTGGAATCAGAGGTGGGGAATCAGAGGTTGAGAATCAGAGGCAGGGAATCAGAGGCGGGGAATCAGAGGCGGGGAATGAGTGGCAGGGAATCAGATGTGCGGAATCAGAGATGGGGAATCAGAGGCAGGGAATCAGAGGCGGGGAATCAGAGGCAGGGAATCAGAGGTCGGGAATCAGAGGCGGGGAATCAGATATGGGGAATCAGAGGTGGGGAATCAGAGGCAGGGAATCAGATGTGCGGAATCAGAGGTGGGGAATCAGAGTCCGGGACTCAGAGATGGGGAATCAGAGGCGGGGAATGAGATATTGGGAATCAGAGGCGGGGAATCAGAGGCAGGGAAACAGAGGCGGAGAATCAGATATGGGGAATCAGAGATGGCGAATCAAAGGCGTTGAATCAGAGATGGGGAATCAGAGGCGGGGAATTAGAGGCGGGGAATCAGAGTTGGGGAATCAGAGGCGGGGAATCAGATATGGGGAAACAGAGGTGGGGAATCAGAGGCGGGGAAACAGAGGTGGGGAATCAGAGGCGGGGAATCAGAGGCGGGGAATCAGAGGCAGGGAATCAGATGTGCGGAATCAGAGATGGGGAATCAGAGGCGGGGAATCAGAGTTGGGGAATCAGAGGCGGGGAATCAGAGGCGGGGAAACAGAGGCGGGGAATCAGATATGGGGAATCAGAGGTGGCGAATCAAAGGTTGTGAATCAGAGATGGGGAATCAGAGGCGGGGAATCAGAGGCAGGGAAACAAACACGGGGAATCAGAGGCGGGGAATCAGAGCTGGGGAATCAGAGGCGGGGAATCAGAGTTGGGGAATCAGAGGCGTGGAATCAGATATGGGGAAACAGAGGCGGGGAATCAGAGGCGGGGAAACAGAGGCGGGGAATCAGATATGGGGAATCAGAGGTGGCGAATCAGAGTTGGGAGTCAGAGGCAGGGAATCAGAGGCGGGGAATCAGAGGCGGGGAATCAGAGGCAGGGAATCAGATGTGCAGAATCAGAGAAGGGGAATCAGAGGCAGGGAATCAGAGGCGGGGAATCAGAGGCGGGGAATCAGAGGCCGGGAATCAGAGGCCGGGAATCAGAGGCCGGGAATGAGAGGCCGGGAATCAGAGGCTGGAAATCAGAGGCCGGGAATCAGAGGTGGGGAATAAGAGGCACGGAATCAGATGTGCGGTATCAGAGATGGGGAATCACAGGCAGGGAATCAGAGGCGGGGAATCAGAGGCGCGGAATCAGAGGCAGGGAATCGGATGTGCGGAATCAGAGATGGGGAATCAGAGGTGGGGAATCAGAGTCCGGGAATCAGAGATGGGGAATTAGAAGCGGGGAATCAGAGGCGGGGAAACATAGGTGGGGAATCAGATATGGGGAATCAGAGGTGGGGAATCAGAGGCGCTGAATCAGAGATGGTGAATCAGAGGCGGGGAATCAGAGGCAGGAAATCAGACATGGGGAATGAGAGGCTGGGAATCAGACACGGGGAATCAGAGGTGGGGAATCAGAGCTGGGGAATCAGAGGTGGGGAATCAGAGTTGGGGAATCAGAGGCGGGGAATCAGATATGGGGAAACAGAGGCGGGGAATCAGAGGCAGGGAAACAGAGGCGGGGAATCAGATATGGGGAATCAGAGGAGGGGAATAAGAGGTTGGGAATCAGAGGCAGGGACTCAGAGGTTGGGATTCAGATGCAGGGAATCAGATGCGGGGAATAAGAGGCGGGGATTCAGAGGCGAGGAATCAGAGGCAGGGAATCAGAGTTGGGGAATCAGAGGCAGGGAATTAGATATGGGGAAACAGAGGCGGGGAATTAGAGGCGGGGAAACAGAGGCGGGGAATCAGATATGGGGAATCAGAGGTGGGGAATCAGAGGCAGGGAATCAGATGTGCGGAATCAGAGATGGGGAATCAGAGGCAGGGAATCAGAGATGGGGAATCAGAGGCGGGGAATGAGATATGGGGAATCAGAGGCGGGGAATCAGAGGCGGGGAAACAGATGCTGGGAATCAGATATGGGGAATCAGAGGTGGCGAATCAAAGGCGCTGAATCAGAGATGGGGAATGAGAGGCGGGGAATCAGAGGCAGGGATTCAAACACGGGGAATCAGAGGCGGGGAATCAGAGTTGGGGAATCAGAGGCGGGGACTCAGATATTGGGGAAACAGAGGCGGGGAATCAGAGGCGGGGAAACAGTGGCGGGGAATCAGATATGTGGAATCAGAGGTGGGGAATCAGAGGTTGAGAATCAGAGGCAGGGAATCAGAGGCGGGGAATCAGAGGCGGGGAATGAGTGGCAGGGAATCAGATGTGCGGAATCAGAGATGGGGAATCAGAGGCAGGGAATCAGAGGCGGGGAATCAGAGGCAGGGAATCAGAGGTCGGGAATCAGAGGCGGGGAATCAGATATGGGGAATCAGAGGTGGGGAATCAGAGGCAGGGAATCAGATGTGCGGAATCAGAGGTGGGGAATCAGAGTCCGGGACTCAGAGATGGGGAATCAGAGGCGGGGAATGAGATATTGGGAATCAGAGGCGGGGAATCAGAGGCAGGGAAACAGAGGCGGAGAATCAGATATGGGGAATCAGAGATGGCGAATCAAAGGCGTTGAATCAGAGATGGGGAATCAGAGGCGGGGAATTAGAGGCAGGGAATCAGATGTGCGGAATCAGAGATGGGGTATCAGAGGCATGGAATCAGAATCAGAAGCGGAGAATCAGAGGCTGGGAATCAGAGGCCGGGAATCAGATGCCGGGAATAAGAGGCCGGGAATCAGAGGTGGGGAATCTGAGTCCGGGAATCAGAAATGGGGAATCAGAGGCGGGGAATGAGATATGGGGAATCAGAGGCGGGGAATCAGAGGCGGGGAAACAGAGGCGGGGAATCAGATATGGGGAATCAGAGGTGGCGAATCAAAGGTTGTGAATCAGAGATGGGGAATCAGAGGCGGGGAATCAGAGGCAGGGAAACAAACACGGGGAATCAGAGGCGGGGAATCAGAGCTGGGGAATCAGAGGCGGGGAATCAGAGTTGGGGAATCAGAGGCATGGAATCAGATATGGGGAAACAGAGGCGGGGAATCAGAGGCGGGGAAACAGAGGCGGGGAATCAGATATGGGGAATCAGAGGTGGCGAATCAGAGTTGGGAGTCAGAGGCAGGGAATCAGAGGCGGGGAATCAGAGGCGGGGAATCAGAGGCAGGGAATCAGATGTGCAGAATCAGAGAAGGGGAATCAGAGGCAGGGAATCAGAGGCGGGGAATCAGAGGCGGGGAATCAGAGGCCGGGAATCAGAGGCCGGGAATCAGAGGCCGGGAATGAGAGGCCGGGAATCAGAGGCTGGAAATCAGAGGCCGGGAATCAGAGGTGGGGAATAAGAGGCACGGAATCAGATGTGCGGTATCAGAGATGGGGAATCACAGGCAGGGAATCAGAGGCGGGGAATCAGAGGCGCGGAATCAGAGGCAGGGAATCGGATGTGCGGAATCAGAGATGGGGAATCAGAGGTGGGGAATCAGAGTCCGGGAATCAGAGATGGGGAATTAGAAGCGGGGAATCAGAGGCGGGGAAACATAGGTGGGGAATCAGATATGGGGAATCAGAGGTGGGGAATCAGAGGCGCTGAATCAGAGATGGTGAATCAGAGGCGGGGAATCAGAGGCAGGAAATCAGACATGGGGAATGAGAGGCTGGGAATCAGACACGGGGAATCAGAGGTGGGGAATCAGAGCTGGGGAATCAGAGGTGGGGAATCAGAGTTGGGGAATCAGAGGCGGGGAATCAGATATGGGGAAACAGAGGCGGGGAATCAGAGGCAGGGAAACAGAGGCGGGGAATCAGATATGGGGAATCAGAGGAGGGGAATAAGAGGTTGGGAATCAGAGGCAGGGACTCAGAGGTTGGGATTCAGATGCAGGGAATCAGATGCGGGGAATAAGAGGCGGGGATTCAGAGGCGAGGAATCAGAGGCAGGGAATCAGAGTTGGGGAATCAGAGGCAGGGAATTAGATATGGGGAAACAGAGGCGGGGAATTAGAGGCGGGGAAACAGAGGCGGGGAATCAGATATGGGGAATCAGAGGTGGGGAATCAGAGGCAGGGAATCAGATGTGCGGAATCAGAGATGGGGAATCAGAGGCAGGGAATCAGAATCAGAAGCGGGGAATCAGAGGCCGGGAATAAGAGTCCGGAATCAGAGGCGGGGAATGAGATATTGGGAATTAGAGGCGGGGAATCAGAGGCGGGGAAACAGAGGCGGGGAATCAGATATGGGGAATCAGAGGTGGCGAATCAAAGGCGGTGAATCAGAGATGGGGGATCAGAGGCGGGGATTCAAACATGGGAAATGAGAGACGGGGTATCATAGCTGGGGAATCAGAGGCGGGGAATCAGATATGTGGAAACAGAGGTGGGGAATCAGTGGTTGGGAATCAGAGGCAGAGAATCAGATATGGGGAATCAGAGGTGGGGAATCAGTGGTTGGGAATCAGATGTGCGGAATCAGAGATGGGGAATCAGAGTCCGGGAATCAGAGATGGGGAATCAGAGGCGGGGAATGAGATATGGGGAATCAGAGGCGGGGAATCAGAGGCAGGGAATCAGATGTGCGGAATCAGAGATGGGGAATCAGAGTCCGGGAATCAGAGATGGGGAATCAGAGGCGGGGAATGAGATATGGGGAATCAGAGGCGGGGAATCAGAGGCGGGGAAACAGATGCTGGGAATCAGATATGGGGAATCAGAGGTGGCGAATCAAAGGCGCTGAATCAGAGATGGGGAATGAGAGGCGGGGCATCAGAGGCAGGGATTCAAACACGGGGAATCAGAGGCGGGGAATCAGAGTTGGGGAATCAGAGGCGGGGACTCAGATATTGGGGAAACAGAGGCGGGGAATCAGAGGCGGGGAAACAGTGGCGGGGAATCAGATATGTGGAATCAGAGGTGGGGAATCAGAGGTTGAGAATCAGAGGCAGGGAATCAGAGGCGGGGAATCAGAGGCGGGGAATGAGTGGCAGGGAATCAGATGTGCGGAATCAGAGATGGGGAATCAGAGGCAGGGAATCAGAGGCGGGGAATCAGAGGCAGGGAATCAGAGGTCGGGAATCAGAGGCGGGGAATCAGATATGGGGAATCAGAGGTGGGGAATCAGAGGCAGGGAATCAGATGTGCGGAATCAGAGGTGGGGAATCAGAGTCCGGGAATCAGAGATGGGGAATCAGAGGCGGGGAATGAGATATTGGGAATCAGAGGCGGGGAATCAGAGGCAGGGAAACAGAGGCGGAGAATCAGATATGGGGAATCAGAGATGGCGAATCAAAGGCGTTGAATCAGAGATGGGGAATCAGAGGCGGGGAATTAGAGGCGGGGAATCAGAGTTGGGGAATCAGAGGCGGGGAATCAGATATGGGGAAACAGAGGTGGGGAATCAGAGGCGGGGAAACAGAGGTGGGGAATCAGAGGCGGGGAATCAGAGGCGGGGAATCAGAGGCAGGGAATCAGATGTGCGGAATCAGAGATGGGGAATCAGAGGCGGGGAATCAGAGTTGGGGAATCAGAGGCGGGGAATCAGAGGCGGGGAAACAGAGGCGGGGAATCAGCTATGGGGAATCAGAGGTGGGGAATCAGATGTTACGAATCAGAGGCAGTGAATCAGAGGCGGGGAATCAGAGGCGGGGAATCAGAGGCAGGGAATCAGATGTGCGGAATCAGTGATGGGGAATCAGAGGCAGGGAATCAGAGGCGGGGAATCAGAGGCAGGGAATCAGAGGCCGGGAATCAGAGGCGGGGAATCAGATATGGGGAATCAGAGGTGGGGAATCTGACGCAGGGTATCACATGTGCGGAATCAGAGATGGGGAGTCAGAGGCAGAGAATCAGAATCAGAAGCGGGGAATAAGAGGCCAGGAATCAGAGGTGGGGAATCAGAGTCCGGGAATCAGAGATGGGGAATCAGAGGCTGGGTATGAGATATTGGGAATCAGAGGCGGGGAATCAGAGGCAGGGAAACAGAGGCGGGGAATCAGATATGGGGAATCAGAGGTTGGGAATAAGAGGCAGGGAATCAGAAGTGGGGAATCAGAGGCTGGGAATCAGATGCGGGGAATCAGAGGCGGGGATTCAGAGCTGGGGAATCAGAGGCTGGGAATCAGATTTGGGGAATCAGAGGCAGGGAATTAGATATGGGGAAACAGAGGAGGGGAATCAGAGGCGGGGAAACAGAGGCGTGGAATCAGATATGGGGAATCAGAGGTGGGGAATAAGTGGCAGGGAAGCAGAGGCGGGGTATCAGAGCTGGGGAATCAGAGGCGGGGAATCTGAGTTGGGTTATCAGAGGAGGGGAATCAGATATGGGGAAACAGGCGGGGCATCAGAGGCGGGGAAACAGAGGCGGGGAATCAGATATGGGGAATCAGAGGTGGGGAATCAGAGGCAGGGAATCAGATGTGCGGAATCAGAGATGGGGTATCAGAGGCATGGAATCAGAATCAGAAGCGGAGAATCAGAGGCTGGGAATCAGAGGCCGGGAATCAGATGCCGGGAATAAGAGGCCGGGAATCAGAGGTGGGGAATCTGAGTCCGGGAATCAGAAATGGGGAATCAGAGGCGGGGAATGAGATATGGGGAATCAGAGGCGGGGAATCAGAGGCGGGGAAACAGAGGCGGGGAATCAGATATGGGGAATCAGAGGTGGCGAATCAAAGGTTGTGAATCAGAGATGGGGAATCAGAGGCGGGGAATCAGAGGCAGGGAAACAAACACGGGGAATCAGAGGCGGGGAATCAGAGCTGGGGAATCAGAGGCGGGGAATCAGAGTTGGGGAATCAGAGGCGTGGAATCAGATATGGGGAAACAGAGGCGGGGAATCAGAGGCGGGGAAACAGAGGCGGGGAATCAGATATGGGGAATCAGAGGTGGGGAATCAGAGTTGGGAGTCAGAGGCAGGGAATCAGAGGCGGGGAATCAGAGGCGGGGAATCAGAGGCAGGGAATCAGATGTGCAGAATCAGAGAAGGGGAATCAGAGGCAGGGAATCAGAGGCGGGGAATCAGAGGCGGGGAATCAGAGGCCGGGAATCAGAGGCCGGGAATCAGAGGCCGGGAATGAGAGGCCGGGAATCAGAGGCTGGAAATCAGAGGCCGGGAATCAGAGGTGGGGAATAAGAGGCACGGAATCAGATGTGCGGTATCAGAGATGGGGAATCACAGGCAGGGAATCAGAGGCGGGGAATCAGAGGCGCGGAATCAGAGGCAGGGAATCGGATGTGCGGAATCAGAGATGGGGAATCAGAGGTGGGGAATCAGAGTCCGGGAATCAGAGATGGGGAATTAGAAGCGGGGAATCAGAGGCGGGGAAACATAGGTGGGGAATCAGATATGGGGAATCAGAGGTGGGGAATCAGAGGCGCTGAATCAGAGATGGTGAATCAGAGGCGGGGAATCAGAGGCAGGAAATCAGACATGGGGAATGAGAGGCTGGGAATCAGACACGGGGAATCAGAGGTGGGGAATCAGAGCTGGGGAATCAGAGGTGGGGAATCAGAGTTGGGGAATCAGAGGCGGGGAATCAGATATGGGGAAACAGAGGCGGGGAATCAGAGGCAGGGAAACAGAGGCGGGGAATCAGATATGGGGAATCAGAGGAGGGGAATAAGAGGTTGGGAATCAGAGGCAGGGACTCAGAGGTTGGGATTCAGATGCAGGGAATCAGATGCGGGGAATAAGAGGCGGGGATTCAGAGGCGAGGAATCAGAGGCAGGGAATCAGAGTTGGGGAATCAGAGGCAGGGAATTAGATATGGGGAAACAGAGGCGGGGAATTAGAGGCGGGGAAACAGAGGCGGGGAATCAGATATGGGGAATCAGAGGTGGGGAATCAGAGGCAGGGAATCAGATGTGCGGAATCAGAGATGGGGAATCAGAGGCAGGGAATCAGAATCAGAAGCGGGGAATCAGAGGCCGGGAATAAGAGTCCGGAATCAGAGGCGGGGAATGAGATATTGGGAATTAGAGGCGGGGAATCAGAGGCGGGGAAACAGAGGCGGGGAATCAGATATGGGGAATCAGAGGTGGCGAATCAAAGGCGGTGAATCAGAGATGGGGGATCAGAGGCGGGGAATCAAACATGGGAAATGAGAGACGGGGAATCATAGCTGGGGAATCAGAGGCGGGGAATCAGATATGTGGAAACAGAGGTGGGGAATCAGTGGTTGGGAATCAGAGGCAGAGAATCAGATATGGGGAATCAGAGGTGGGGAATCAGTGGTTGGGAATCAGATGTGCGGAATCAGAGATGGGGAATCAGAGTCCGGGAATCAGAGATGGGGAATCAGAGGCGGGGAATGAGATATGGGGAATCAGAGGCGGGGAATCAGAGGCAGGGAATCAGATGTGCGGAATCAGAGATGGGGAATCAGAGTCCGGGAATCAGAGATGGGGAATCAGAGGCGGGGAATGAGATATGGGGAATCAGAGGCGGGGAATCAGAGGCGGGGAAACAGATGCTGGGAATCAGATATGGGGAATCAGAGGTGGCGAATCAAAGGCGCTGAATCAGAGATGGGGAATGAGAGGCGGGGAATCAGAGGCAGGGATTCAAACACGGGGAATCAGAGGCGGGGAATCAGAGTTGGGGAATCAGAGGCGGGGACTCAGATATTGGGGAAACAGAGGCGGGGAATCAGAGGCGGGGAAACAGTGGCGGGGAATCAGATATGTGGAATCAGAGGTGGGGAATCAGAGGTTGAGAATCAGAGGCAGGGAATCAGAGGCGGGGAATCAGAGGCGGGGAATGAGTGGCAGGGAATCAGATGTGCGGAATCAGAGATGGGGAATCAGAGGCAGGGAATCAGAGGCGGGGAATCAGAGGCAGGGAATCAGAGGTCGGGAATCAGAGGCGGGGAATCAGATATGGGGAATCAGAGGTGGGGAATCAGAGGCAGGGAATCAGATGTGCGGAATCAGAGGTGGGGAATCAGAGTCCGGGAATCAGAGATGGGGAATCAGAGGCGGGGAATGAGATATTGGGAATCAGAGGCGGGGAATCAGAGGCAGGGAAACAGAGGCGGAGAATCAGATATGGGGAATCAGAGATGGCGAATCAAAGGCGTTGAATCAGAGATGGGGAATCAGAGGCGGGGAATTAGAGGCGGGGAATCAGAGTTGGGGAATCAGAGGCGGGGAATCAGATATGGGGAAACAGAGGTGGGGAATCAGAGGCGGGGAAACAGAGGTGGGGAATCAGAGGCGGGGAATCAGAGGCGGGGAATCAGAGGCAGGGAATCAGATGTGCGGAATCAGAGATGGAGAATCAGAGTCCGGGAATCAGAGATGGGGAATCAGAGGCGGGGAATGAGATATGGGGAATCAGAGGCGGGGAATCAGAGGCGGGGAAGCAGTTGCGGGGAATCAGATATGGGGCATCAGAGGTGGCGAATCAAAGGCGCTGAATCAGAGATGGGGAATCAGAGGCGGGGAATCAGAGGCAGGGAATCAAACACGGGGAATCAGAGGCGGGGAATCAGAGTTGGGGAATGAGAGGCGGGGAATCAGATATGGGGAAACAGAGGCGGGGAATCAGAGGCGGGGAAACAGAGGCGGGGAATCAGATATGGGGAATCAGAGGTGGGGAATCAGAGGTTGCGAATCAGAGGAAGGGAATCAGAGGCGGGGAATCAGAGGCGGGGAATCAGAGGCAGGGAATCAGATGTGCGGAATCAGAGATGGTGAATCAGAGGCGGGGAATCAGAGGCGGGGAATCAGAGGCAGGGTATCAGAGGCTGGGAATCAGAGGCGGGGAATCAGATATGGGGAAACAGGCGGGGCATCAGAGGCGGGGAAACAGAGGCGGGGAATCAGACTCAGAAGCGGAGAATCAGAGGCCGGGAATCAGAGGCCGGGAATCAGATGCCGGGAATAAGAGGCCGGGAATCAGATGTGGGGAATCTGAGTCCGGGAATCAGAAATGGGGAATCAGAGGCGGGGAATGAGATATGGGGAATCAGAGGCGGGGAAGCAGAGGCGGGGAAACAGAGGCGGGGAATCAGATATTGGGAATCAGAGGTGGCGAATCAAAGGTTGTGAATCAGAGATGGGGAATCACAGGCGGGGAATCAGAGGCAGGGAAACAAACACGGGGAATCAGAGGCGGGGAATCAGAGCTGGGGAATCAGAGGCGGGGAATCAGAGTTGGGGAATCAGAGGAGTGGAATCAGATATGGGGAAACAGAGGCGGGGAATCAGAGGCGGGGAAACAGAGGCGGGGAATCAGATATGGGGAATCAGAGGTGGGGAATCAGAGGTTGGGAGTCAGAGGCAGGGAATCAGAGGCGGGGAATCAGAGGCGGGGAATCAGAGGCAGGGAATCAGATGTGCAGAATCAGAGAAGGGGAATCAGAGGCAGGGAATCAGAGGCGGGGAATCAGAGGCGGGGAATCAGAGGCCGGGAATCAGAGGCCGGGAATCAGAGGCCGGGAATGAGAGGCCGGGAATCAGAGGCTGGAAATCAGTGGCCGGGAATCAGAGGTGGGGAATAAGAGACACGGAATCAGATGTGCGGTATCAGAGATGGGGAATCACAGGCAGGGAATCAGAGGCGGGGAATCAGAGGCGCGGAATCAGAGGCAGGGAATCGGATGTGCAGAATCAGAGATGGGGAATCAGAGGTGGGGAATCAGAGTCCGGGAATCAGAGATGGGGAATTAGAGGCGGGGAATCAGAGGCGGGGAAACATAGGTGGGGAATCAGATATGGGGAATCAGAGGTAGGGAATCAGAGGCGCTGAATCAGAGATGGTGAATCAGAGGCGGGGAATCAGAGGCAGGAAATCAGACATGGGGAATGAGAGGCTGGGAATCAGAGCTGGGGAATCAGAGGTGGGGAATCAGAGTTGGGGAATCAGATGCGGGGAATCAGATATGGGGAAACAGAGGCGGGGAATCAGAGGCAGGGAAACAGAGGTGGGGAATCAGATATGGGGAGTCAGAGGAGGGGAATCAGAGGTTGCGAATCAGAGGCAGGGACTCAGAGGTTGGGATTCAGATGCAGGGAATCAGATGCGGGGAATAAGCGGTGGGGATTCAGAGGCGAGGAATCAGAGGCAGGGAATCAGAGTTGGGGAATCAGAGGCAGGGAATTAGATATGGGGAAACAGAGGCGGGGAATTAGAGGCAGGGAAAAAGAGGCGGGGAATCAGATATGGGGAATCAGAGGTGGGGAATCAGAGGCAGGGAATCAGATGTGCGGAATCAGGGATGGGGAATCAGAGGCAGGGAATCAGAATCAGAAGCGGGGAATCAGAGGCCGGGAATAAGAGGCCGGGAATCAGAGGTGGGTAATCAGAGTCTGGGAATCAGAGGCGGGGAATCAGAGTTGGGGAATCAGAGGCGGTGAATCAGATATGGGGAAACAGAGGCGGGAAATCAGATATGGGGAATCAGAGGTGGGGAATAAGTTGCAGGGAAGCAGAGGCCGGGTATCAGAGCTGGGGAATAAGAGGCGGGGAATCTGAGTTGGGGTATCAGAGGCGGGGAATCAGATATGGGGAAACAGAGGCGGGGCATCAGAGGTGGGGAAACAGAGGCGGGGAATCAGATATGGGGAATCAGATGTGGGGAATCAGAGGCAGGGAATCAGATGTGCGGAATCAGAGATGGGGAATCAGAGGCATGGAATCAGAATCAGAAGCGGGGAATCAGAGGCTGGGAATCAGAGGCCGGGAATCAGATGCCGGGAATAAGAGGCCAGGAATCAGAGGTGGGGAATCAGAGTCCGGGAATCAGAGATGGGGAATCAGAGGCGGGGAATGAGATATGGGGAATCAGAGGTGGGGAATCAGAGGCGGGGAATCAGATATGGGGAATCAGAGGTGGCGAATCAAAGGTTGTGAATAAGAGATGGTGAATCAGAGGCGGGGAATCAGAGGCAGGGAATCAAACACGGGGAATCAGAGGCGGGTAATAAGAGCTGGGGAATCAGAGGTGGGGAATCAGAGTTGGGGAATCAGAGGCGTGGAATCAGATATGGGGAAACAGAGGCGGGGAATCAGAGGCGGGGAAACAGAGGCGGGGAATCAGATATGGGGAATCAGAGGTGGGGAATCAGATATGGGGAAACAGAGGCGGGGAATCAGAGGCGGAAAACAGAGGCGGGGAATCAGTAGTTGGGAATCAGAGTCCGGGAATCAGAGATGGGGAATCAGAGGCGGGGAATGAGATATGGGGAATCAGAGGCGGGGAATCAGAGGCGGGGAAGCAGTTGCGGGGAATCAGATATGGGGAATCAGAGGTGGCGAATCAAAGGCGCTGAATCAGAGATGGGGAATCAGAGGCGGGGAATCAGAGGCAGGGAATCAAACACGGGGAATCAGAGGCGGGGAATCAGAGTTGGGGAATGAGAGGCGGGGAATCAGATATGGGGAAACAGAGGCGGGGAATCAGAGGCGGGGAAACAGAGGCGGGGAATCAGATATGGGGAATCAGAGGTGGGGAATCAGAGGTTGCGAATCAGAGGAAGGGAATCAGAGGCGGGGAATCAGAGGCGGGGAATCAGAGGCAGGGAATCAGATGTGCGGAATCAGAGATGGTGAATCAGAGGCGGGGAATCAGAGGCGGGGAATCAGAGGCAGGGAATCAGAGGCTGGGAATCAGAGGCGGGGAATCAGATATGGGGAAACAGGCGGGGCATCAGAGGCGGGGAAACAGAGGCGGGGAATCAGATATGGGGAATCAGAGGTGGGGAATCAGAGGCAGGGAATCAGATGTGCGGAATCAGAGATGGGGTATCAGAGGCATGGAATCAGAATCAGAAGCGGAGAATCAGAGGCCGGGAATCAGAGGCCGGGAATCAGATGCCGGGAATAAGAGGCCGGGAATCAGATGTGGGGAATCTGAGTCCGGGAATCAGAAATGGGGAATCAGAGGCGGGGAATGAGATATGGGGAATCAGAGGCGGGGAAGCAGAGGCGGGGAAACAGAGGCGGGGAATCAGATATTGGGAATCAGAGGTGGCGAATCAAAGGTTGTGAATCAGAGATGGGGAATCACAGGCGGGGAATCAGAGGCAGGGAAACAAACACGGGGAATCAGAGGCGGGGAATCAGAGCTGGGGAATCAGAGGCGGGGAATCAGAGTTGGGGAATCAGAGGAGTGGAATCAGATATGGGGAAACAGAGGCGGGGAATCAGAGGCGGGGTAACAGAGGCGGGGAATCAGATATGGGGAATCAGAGGTGGGGAATCAGAGGTTGGGAGTCAGAGGCAGGGAATCAGAGGCGGGGAATCAGAGGCGGGGAATCAGAGGCAGGGAATCAGATGTGCAGAATCAGAGAAGGGGAATCAGAGGCAGGGAATCAGAGGCGGGGAATCAGAGGCGGGGAATCAGAGGCCGGGAATCAGAGGCCGGGAATCAGAGGCCGGGAATGAGAGGCCGGGAATCAGAGGCTGGAAATCAGTGGCCTGGAATCAGAGGTGGGGAATAAGAGACACGGAATCAGATGTGCGGTATCAGAGATGGGGAATCACAGACAGGGAATCAGAGGCGGGGAATCAGAGGCGCGGAATCAGAGGCAGGGAATCGGATGTGCAGAATCAGAGATGGGGAATCAGAGGTGGGGAATCAGAGTCCGGGAATCAGAGATGGGGAATTAGAGGCGGGGAATCAGAGGCGGGGAAACATAGGTGGGGAATCAGATTTGGGGAATCAGAGGTAGGGAATCAGAGGCGCTGAATCAGAGATGGTGAATCAGAGGCGGGGAATCAGAGGCAGGAAATCAGACATGGGGAATGAGAGGCTGGGAATCAGAGGCGGGGAATGAGATATGGGGAAACAGAGGCGGGGAATCAGATGCAGGGAAACAGAGGTGGGGAATCAGATATGGGGAGTCAGAGGAGGGGAATCAGAGGTTGCGAATCAGAGGCAGGGACTCAGAGGTTGGGATTCAGATGCAGGGAATCAGATGCGGGGAATAAGCGGTGGGGATTCAGAGGCGAGGAATCAGAGGCAGGGAATCAGAGTTGGGGAATCAGAGGCAGGGAATTAGATATGGGGAAACAGAGGCGGGGAATTAGAGGCAGGGAAAAAGAGGCGGGGAATCAGATATGGGGAATCAGAGGTGGGGAATCAGAGGCAGGGAATCAGATGTGCGGAATCAGGGATGGGGAATCAGAGGCAGGGAATCAGAATCAGAAGCGGGGAATCAGAGGCCGGGAATAAGAGGCCGGGAATCAGAGGTGGGTAATCAGAGTCTGGGAATCAGAGGCAGGGAATCAGAGTTGGGGAATCAGAGGCGGTGAATCAGATATGGGGAAACAGAGGCGGGAAATCAGAGGCGGGGAAACAGAGGCGGGGAATCAGATATGGGGAATCAGAGGTGGGGAATCAGATATGGGGATTCGGAGGCGGGGAATCAGATATGGGGAAACAGAGGCGGGGAACAGAGGCGGGGAATCAGATATGGGGAAACAGAGGCGGGGAATCAGAGGCGGGGAAACAGAGGCGGGGAATCAGATATGGGGAATCAGAGGTGGGGAATCAGATATGGGGAAACAGAGGCGGGGAATACGAGGCGGGAAACACAGGCGGGGAATCAGATATGGGGAATCAGAGGTGTGGAATCAGTGGTTGGGAATCAGAGGCAGGGAATCAGATGTGGGGAATCAGAGGTGGGGAATCAGTGGTTGGGAATCAGATGCAGGTAATCAGAGGCGGGGAATCAGAGGCGGGGAATCAGAGGCAGGGAATCAGATGTGCGGAATCAGAGATGGGGAATCAGAGTCCGGGAATCAGAGATGGGGAATCAGAGGCGGGGAATGAGATATGGGGAATCAGAGGCGGGGAATCAGAGGCGGGGAAGCAGTTGCGGGGAATCAGATATGGGGAATCAGAGGTGGCGAATCAAAGGCGCTGAATCAGAGATGGGGATTCAGAGGCGGGGAATCAGAGGCAGGGAATCAAACACGGGGAATCAGAGGCGGGGAATCAGAGTTGGGGAATGAGAGGCGGGGAATCAGATATGGGGAAACAGAGGCGGGGAATCAGAGGCGGGGAAACAGAGGCGGGGAATCAGATATGGGGAATCAGAGGTGGGGAATCAGAGGTTGCGAATCAGAGGAAGGGAATCAGAGGCGGGGAATCAGAGGCGGGGAATCAGAGACAGGGAATCAGATGTGCGGAATCAGAGATGGTGAATCAGAGGCGGGGAATCAGAGGCGGGGAATCAGAGGCAGGGAATCAGAGGCCGGGAATCAGAGGCGGGGAATCAGATATGGGGAATCAGAGGTGGGGAATCAGAGGCAGGGAATCAGATGTGCGGAATCAGAGATGGGGAATCAGAGGCAGAGAATCAGAATCAGAAGCGGGGAATAAGAGGCCGGGAATCAGAGGTGGGGAATCAGAGTCCGGGAATCAGAGATGGGGAATCAGAGGCGGGGAATGAGATATTGGGAATCAGAGGCGGGGAATCAGAGGCAGGGAAACAGAGGCGGGGAATCAGATATGGGGAATCAGAGGTTGGGAATCAGAAGCAGGGAATCAGAGGTGGGGAATCAGAGGCAGGGAATCAGATGCGGGGAATCAGAGGCGGGGAATCAGAGCTGGGGAATCAGAGGCGGGGAATCAGAGTTGGGGAATCAGAGGCCGGGAATTAGATATGGGGAAACAGAGGAGGGGAATCAGAGGCGGGGAAACAGAGGCAGGGAATCAGATATGGGGAATCAGAGGTGGGGAATAAGTTGCAGGGAAGCAGAGGCCGGGTATCAGAGCTGGGGAATAAGAGGCGGGGAATCTGAGTTGGGGTATCAGAGGCGGGGAATCAGATATGGGGAAACAGAGGCGGGGCATCAGAGGTGGGGAAACAGAGGCGGGGAATCAGATATGGGGAATCAGATGTGGGGAATCAGAGGCAGGGAATCAGATGTGCGGAATCAGAGATGGGGAATCAGAGGCATGGAATCAGAATCAGAAGCGGGGAATCAGAGGCCGGGAATCAGAGGCCGGGAATCAGATGCCGGGAATAAGAGGCCAGGAATCAGAGGTGGGGAATCAGAGTCCGGGAATCAGAGATGGGGAATCAGAGGCGGGGAATGAGATATGGGGAATCAGAGGTGGGGAATCAGAGGCGGGGAATCAGATATGGGGAATCAGAGGTGGCGAATCAAAGGTTGTGAATAAGAGATGGTGAATCAGAGGCGGGGAATCAGAGGCAGGGAATCAAACACGGGGAATCAGAGGCGGGTAATCAGAGCTGGGGAATCAGAGGTGGGGAATCAGAGTTGGGGAATCAGAGGCGTGGAATCAGATATGGGGAAACAGAGGCGGGGAATCAGAGGCGGGGAAACAGAGGCGGGGAATCAGATATGGGGAATCAGAGGTGGGGAATCAGATATGGGGAAACAGAGGCGGGGAATCAGAGGCGGAAAACAGAGGCGGGGAATCAGTAGTTGGGAATCAGAGGCAGGGAATCAGATATGGGGAATCAGAGGTGGGGAATCAGTGCTTGGGAATCAGAGGCAGGTAATCAGAGGCGGGGAATCAGAGGCGGGGAATCAGAGGCAGGGAATCAGATGTGCGGAATCAGAGATGGGGAATCAGAGTCCGGGAATCAGAGATGGGGAATCAGAGGCGGGGAATGAGATATGGGGAATCAGAGGCGGGGAATCAGAGGGGGGGAAACAGATGCGGTGAATCAGATATGGGGAATCAGAGGTGGCGAATCAAAGGCGCTGAATCAGAGATGGGGAATCAGAGGCGGGGAATCAGAGGCAGGGAATCAAACACGGGGAATCAGAGGCGGGGAATCAGAGTTGGGGAATCAGAGGCGGGGAATCAGAGGCGGGGAAACAGAGGCGGGGAATCAGATATGGGGAATCAGAGGTGGGAAATCAGATGTTACGAATCAGAGGCAGTGAATCAGAGGCGGGGAATCAGAGGCGGGGAATCAGAGGCAGGGAATCAGATGTGCGGAATCAGAGATGGGGAATCAGAGGCAGGGAATCAGAGGCGGGGAATCAGAGGCAGGGAATCAGAGGCCGGGTATCAGATGTGGTGAATCAGAGATGGGGAATCAGAGGCAGGGTATCAGATGTGCGGAATCAGAGATGGGGAGTCAGAGGCAGAGAATCAGAATCAGAAGCGGGGAATAAGAGGCCGGGAATCAGAGGTGGGGAATCAGAGTCCGGGAATCAGAGATGGGGAATCAGAGGTGGGGAATGAGATATTGGGAATCAGAGGCGGGGAATCAGAGGCAGGGAAACAGAGGCGGGGAATCAGATATGGGGAATCAGAGGTTGGGAATCAGAGGCAGGGAATCAGAAGTGGGGAATCAGAGGCTGGGAATCAGATGCGGGGAATCAGAGGCGGGGAATCAGAGCTGGGGAATCAGAGGCGGGGAATCAGATTTGGGGAATCAGAGGCAGGGAATTAGATATGGGGAAACAGAGGAGGGGAATCAGAGGCGGGGAAACAGAGGCGTGGAATCAGATATGGGGAATCAGAGGTGGGGAATAAGTGGCAGGGAAGCAGAGGCGGGGTATCAGAGCTGGGGAATCAGAGGCGGGGAATCTGAGTTGGGTTATCAGAGGAGGGGAATCAGATATGGGGAAACAGGCGGGGCATCAGAGGCGGGGAAACAGAGGCGGGGAATCAGATATGGGGAATCAGAGGTGGGTAATCAGAGGCAGGGAATCAGATGTGCGGAATCAGAGATGGGGTATCAGAGGCATGGAATCAGAATCAGAAGCGGAGAATCAGAGGCCGGGAATCAGAGGCCGGGAATCAGATGCCGGGAATAAGAGGCCGGGAATCAGAGGTGGGGAATCTGAATCCGGGAATCAGAAATGGGGAATCAGAGGCGGGGAATGAGATATGGGGAAACAGAGGCGGGGAATCAGATGCAGGGAAACAGAGGCGGGGAATCAGATATGGGGAATCAGAGGAGGGGAATCAGAGGTTGGGAATCAGAGGCAGGGACTCAGAGGTTGGGATTCAGAGGCAGGGAATCAGATGCGGGGAATAAGACGCGGGGATTCAGAGCTGGGTAATCAGAGGCGGGGAATCAGAGTTGGGGAATCAGAGGTGGGGAATTAGATATGGGGAAACAGAGGCGGAAATTAGAGGCGGGAAAACAGAGGCGGGGAATCAGATATGGGGAATCAGAGGTGGGAAATCAGAGGCAGGGAATCAGATGTGCGGAATCAGAGATGGGGAATCAGAGGCAGGGAATCAGAATCAGAAGCGGGGAATCAGAGGCCGGGAATAAGAGGCCGGGAATCAGAGGTGGGTAATCAGAGTCCGGGAATCAGAGGCGGGGAATGAGATATGGGGAATTAGAGGCGGGGAATCAGAGGCGGGGAAACAGAGGCGGGGAATCAGATATGGGGAATCAGAGGTGGCGAATCAAAGGCGGTGAATCAGAGATGGGGAATCAGAGGCGGGGAATCAGAGGCAGGGAATCAAACACGGGGAATGAGAGACGGGGAATCATAGCTGGGGAATCAGAGGCGGGGAATCAGAGTTGGGGAATCAGAGGCGGTGAATCAGATATGGGGAAACAGAGGCGGGAAATCAGAGGCGGGGAAACAGAGGCGGGGAATCAGATATGGGGAATCAGAGGTGGGGAATCAGATATGGGGAAACAGAGGCGGGGAATCAGAGGCGGGGAAACAGAGGCGGGGAATCAGATATGGGGAATCAGAGGTGGGGAATCAGTGGTTGGGAATCAGAGGCAGAGAATCAGATATGGGGAATCAGAGGTGGGGAATCAGTGGTTGGGAATCAGATGTGCGGAGTCAGAGATGGGGAATCAGAGTCCGGGAATCAGAGATGGGGAATCAGAGGCGGGGAATGAGATATGGGGAATCAGAGGCGGGGAAACATAGGTGGGGAATCAGATATGGGGAATCAGAGGTGGGGAATCAGAGGCGCTGAATGAGAGATGGTGAATCAGAGGCGGGGAATCAGAGGCAGGAAATCAGACATGGGGAATGAGAGGCTGGGAATCAGACACGGGGAATCAGAGGTGGGGAATCAGAGCTGTGGAATCAGAGGTGGGGAATCAGAGTTGGGGAATCAGAGGCGGCGAATCAGATATGGGGAAACAGAGGCGGGGAATCAGATGCAGGGAAACAGAGGCGGGGAATCAGATATGGGGAATCAGAGGAGGGGAATCAGAGGTTGGGAATCAGAGGCAGGGACTCAGAGGTTGGGATTCAGAGGCAGGGAATCAGATGCGGGGAATAAGACGCGGGGATTCAGAGCTGGGTAATCAGAGGCGGGGAATCAGAGTTGGGGAATCAGAGGCGGGGAATTAGATATGGGGAAACAGAGGCGGGGAATTAGAGGCGGGGAAACAGAGGCGGGGAATCAGATATGGGGAATCAGAGGTGGGGAATCAGAGGCAGGGAATCAGATGTGCGGAATCAGAAATGGGGAATCAGAGGCAGGGAATCAGAATCAGAAGCGGGGAATCAGAGGCCGGGAATAAGAGGCCGGGAATCTGAGGTGGGTAATCAGAGTCCGGGAATCAGAGGCGGGGAATGAGATATGGGGAATTAGAGGCGGGGAATCAGAGGCGGGGAAACAGAGGCGGGGAATCAGATATGGGGAATCAGAGGTGGCGAATCAAAGGCGGTGAATCAGAGATGGGGAATCAGAGGCGGGGAATCAGAGGCAGGGAATCTAACACGGGGAATGAGAGATGGGGAATCATAGCTGGGGAATCAGAGGCGGGGAATCATAGTTGGGGAATCAGAGGCGGTGAATCAGATATGGGGAAACAGAGGCGGGAAATCAGAGGCGGGGAAACAGCGGCGGGGAATCAGATATGGGGAATCAGAGGTGGGGAATCAGATATGGGGAAACAGAGGCGGGGAATCAGAGGCGGGGAAACAGAGGCGGGGAATCAGATATGGGGAATCAGAGGTGGGGAATCAGTGGTTGGGAATCAGAGGCAGACAATCAGATATGGGGAATCAGAGGTGGGGAATCAGTGGTTGGGAATCAGATGTGCGGAATCAGAGATGGGGAACCAGAGTCCGGGAATCAGAGATGGGGAATCAGAGGCGGGGAATGAGATATGGGGAATCAGAGGCGGGGAATCAGAGGCAGGGAATCAGATGTGCGGAATCAGAGATGGGGAATCAGAGTCCGGGAATCAGAGATGGGGAATCAGAGGCGGGGAATGAGATATGGGGAATCAGAGGCGGGGAATCAGAGGCGCGGAAACAGATGCTGGGAATCAGATATGGGGAATCAGAGGTGGCGAATCAAAGGCGCTGAATCAGAGATGGGGAATGAGAGGCGGGGAATCAGAGGCAGTGAATCAAACACGGGGAATCAGTGGCGGGGAATCAGAGTTGGGGAATCAGAGGCGGGGACTCAGATATTGGGGAAACAGAGGCGGGGAATCAGAGGCGGGGAAACAGTGGCGGGGAATCAGATATGTGGAATCAGAGGTGGGGAATCAGAGGTTGAGAATCAGAGGCAGGGAATCAGAGGCGGGGAATATGAGGCGGGGAATGAGTGGCAGGGAATCAGATGTGCGGAATCAGAGATGGGGATCAGAGGCAGGGAATCAGAGGCGGGGAATCAGAGGCAGGGAATCAGAGGTCGGGAATCAGAGGCGGGGAATCAGATATGGGGAATCAGAGGTGGGGAATCAGAGCCAGGGAATCAGATGTGCGGAATCAGAGGTGGGGAATCAGAGTCCGGGAATCAGAGATGGGGAATCAGAGGCGGGGAATGTGATATTGGGAATCAGAGGCGGGGAATCAGAGGCAGGGAAACAGAGGCGGAGAATCAGATATGGGGAATCAGAGATGGCGAATCAAAGGCGTTGAATCAGAGATGGGGAATCAGAGGCGGGGAATCAGAGGCGGGGAATCAGAGTTGGGGAATCAGAGGCGGGGAATCAGATATGGGGAAACAGAGGTGGGGAATCAGATATGGGGAATCAGAGGTGGGGAATCAGAGGTTGGGAATCAAACACGGGGAATGAGAGACAGGGAATCATAGCTGGGGAATCAGAGGCGGGGAATCAGAGTTGGGGAATCAGAGGCGGGGAATCAGATATGGGGAAACAGAGGCGGGGAACAGAGGCGGGGAATCAGATATGGGGAAACACAGGCGGGGAATCAGAGGCGGGGAAACAGAGGCGGGGAATCAGATATTGGGAATCAGAGGTGGGGAATCAGATATGGGGAAACAGAGGCGGGGAACAGAGGCGGGGAATCAGATATGGGGAAACACAGGCGGGGAATCAGAGGCGGGGAATCAGAGGTGGGGAATCAGTGGTTGGGAATCAGAGACAGGGAATCAGATATGGGGAATCAGAGGTGGGGAATCAGTGGTTGGGAATCAGAGGCAGGTAATCAGAGGCGGGGAATCAGAGGCGGGGAATCAGAGGCAGGGAATCAGATGTGCGGAATCAGAGATGGGGAATCAGAGTCCGGGAATCAGAGATGGGGAATCAGAGGCGGGGAATGAGATATGGGGAAACAGAGGCGGGGAATCAGAGGCGGGGAAGCAGTTGCGGGGAATCAGATATGGGGAATCAGAGGTGGCGAATCAAAGGCGCTGAATCAGAGATGGGGAATCAGAGGCGGGGAATCAGAGGCAGGGAATCAAACACGGGGAATCAGATATGGGGAATCAGAGTTGGGGAATGAGAGGCGGGGAATCAGATATGGGGAAACAGAGGCGGGGAATCAGAGGTGGGGAAACAGAGGCGGGGAATCAGATATGGGGAATCAGAGGTGGGGAATCAGAGGTTGCGAATCAGAGGAAGGGAATCAGAGGCGGGGAATCAGAGGCGGGGAATCAGAGGTAGGGAATCAGATGTGCGGAATCAGGGATGGTGAATCAGAGGCGGGGAATCAGAGGTGGGGAATCAGAGGCAGGGAATCAGAGGCCGGGAATCAGAGGCAGGGAATCAGAGGCGGGGAATCAGAGGCAGGGAATCAGAGGCCGGGTATCAGATGTGGTGAATCAGAGATGGGGAATCAGAGGCAGGGTATCAGATGTGCGGAATCAGAGATGGGGAGTCAGAGGCAGAGAATCAGAATCAGAAGCGGGGAATAAGAGGCCGGGAATCAGAGGTGGGGAATCAGAGTCCGGGAATCAGAGATGGGGAATCAGAGGTGGGGAATGAGATATTGGGAATCAGAGGCGGGGATTCAGAGGCAGGGAAACAGAGGCGGGGAATCAGATATGGGGAATCAGAGGTTGGGAATCAGAGGCAGGGAATCAGAAGTGGGGAATCAGAGGCTGGGAATCAGATGCGGGGAATCAGAGGCGGGGAATCAGAGCTGGGGAATCAGAGGCGGGGAATCAGATTTGGGGAATCAGAGGCAGGGAATTAGATATGGGGAAACAGAGGAGGGGAATCAGAGGCGGGGAAACAGAGGCGTGGAATCAGATATGGGGAATCAGAGGTGGGGAATAAGTGGCAGGGAAGCAGAGGCGGGGTATCAGAGCTGGGGAATCAGAGGCGGGGAATCTGAGTTGGGTTATCAGAGGAGGGGAATCAGATATGGGGAAACAGGCGGGGCATCAGAGGCGGGGAAACAGAGGCGGGGAATCAGATATGGGGAATCAGAGGTGGGTAATCAGAGGCAGGGAATCAGATGTGCGGAATCAGAGATGGGGTATCAGAGGCATGGAATCAGAATCAGAAGCGGAGAATCAGAGGCCGGGAATCAGAGGCCGGGAATCAGATGCCGGGAATAAGAGGCCGGGAATCAGAGGTGGGGAATCTGAGTCCGGGAATCAGAAATGGGGAATCAGAGGCGGGGAATGAGATATGGGGAAACAGAGGCGGGGAATCAGATGCAGGGAAACAGAGGCGGGGAATCAGATATGGGGAATCAGAGGAGGGGAATCAGAGGTTGGGAATCAGAGGCAGGGACTCAGAGGTTGGGATTCAGAGGCAGGGAATCAGATGCGGGGAATAAGACGCGGGGATTCAGAGCTGGGTAATCAGAGTCGGGGAATCAGAGTTGGGGAATCAGAGGTGGGGAATTAGATATGGGGAAACAGAGGCGGAAATTAGAGGCGGGGAAACAGAGGCGGGGAATCAGATATGGGGAATCAGAGGTGGGAAATCAGAGGCAGGGAATCAGATGTGCGGAATCAGAGATGGGGAATCAGAGGCAGGGAATCAGAATCAGAAGCGGGGAATCAGAGGCCGGGAATAAGAGGCCGGGAATCAGAGGTGGGTAATCAGAGTCCGGGAATCAGAGGCGGGGAATGAGATATGGGGAATTAGAGGCGGGGAATCAGAGGCGGGGAAACAGAGGCGGGGAATCAGATATGGGGAATCAGAGGTGGCGAATCAAAGGCGGTGAATCAGAGATGGGGAATCAGAGGCAGGGAATCAAACACGGGGAATGAGAGACGGGGAATCATAGCTGGGGAATCAGAGGCGGGGAATCAGAGTTGGGGAATCAGAGGCGGTGAATCAGATATGGGGAAACAGAGGCGGGAAATCAGAGGCGGGGAAACAGAGGCGGGGAATCAGATATGGGGAATCAGAGGTGGGGAATCAGATATGGGGAAACAGAGGCGGGGAATCAGAGGCGGGGAAACAGAGGCGGGGAATCAGATATGGGGAATCAGAGGTGGGGAATCAGTGGTTGGGAATCAGAGGCAGAGAATCAGATATGGGGAATCAGAGGTGGGGAATCAGTGGTTGGGAATCAGATGTGCGGAGTCAGAGATGGGGAATCAGAGTCTGGGAATCAGAGATGGGGAATCAGAGGCGGGGAATGAGATATGGGGAATCAGAGGCGGGGAAACATAGGTGGGGAATCAGATATGGGGAATCAGAGGTGGGGAATCAGAGGCGCTGAATGAGAGATGGTGAATCAGAGGCGGGGAATCAGAGGCAGGAAATCAGACATGGGGAATGAGAGGCTGGGAATCAGACACGGGGAATCAGAGGTGGGGAATCAGAGCTGTGGAATCAGAGGTGGGGAATCAGAGTTGGGGAATCAGAGGCGGCGAATCAGATATGGGGAAACAGAGGCGGGGAATCAGATGCAGGGAAACAGAGGCGGGGAATCAGATATGGGGAATCAGAGGAGGGGAATCAGAGGTTGGGAATCAGAGGCAGGGACTCAGAGGTTGGGATTCAGAGGCAGGGAATCAGATGCGGGGAATAAGACGCGGGGATTCAGAGCTGGGTAATCAGAGGCGGGGAATCAGAGTTGGGGAATCAGAGGCGGGGAATTAGATATGGGGAAACAGAGGCGGGGAATTAGAGGCGGGGAAACAGAGGCGGGGAATCAGATATGGGGAATCAGAGATGGGGAATCAGAGGCAGGGAATCAGATGTGCGGAATCAGAAATGGGGAATCAGAGGCAGGGAATCAGAATCAGAAGCGGGGAATCAGAGGCCGGGAATAAGAGGCCGGGAATCTGAGGTGGGTAATCAGAGTCCGGGAATCAGAGGCGGGGAATGAGATATGGGGAATTAGAGGCGGGGAATCAGAGGCGGGGAAACAGAGGCGGGGAATCAGATATGGGGAATCAGAGGTGGCGAATCAAAGGCGGTGAATCAGAGATGGGGAATCAGAGGCGGGGAATCAGAGGCAGGGAATCAAACACGGAGAATGAGAGACGGGGAATCATAGCTGGGGAATCAGAGGCGGGGAATCATAGTTGGGGAATCAGAGGCGGTGAATCAGATATGGGGAAACAGAGGCGGGAAATCAGAGGCGGGGAAACAGAGGCGGAGAATCAGATATGGGGAATCAGAGGTGGGGAATCAGATATGGGGAAACAGAGGCGGGGAATCAGTGGCGGGGAAACAGAGGCGGGGAATCAGATATGGGGAATCAGAGGTGGGGAATCAGTGGTTGGGAATCAGAGGCAGACAATCAGATATGGGGAATCAGAGGTGGGGAATCAGTGGTTGGGAATCAGATGTGCGGAATCAGAGATGGGGAATCAGAGTCCGGGAATCAGAGATGGGGAATCAGAGGCGGGGAATGAGATATGGGGAATCAGAGGCGGGGAATCAGAGGCAGAGAATCAGATGTGCGGAATCAGAGATGGGGAATCAGAGTCCGGGAATCAGAGATGGGGAATCAGAGGCGGGGAATGAGATATGGGGAATCAGAGACGGGGAATTAGAGGCGCGGAATCAGATGCTGGGAATCAGATATGGGGAATCAGAGGTGGCGAATCAAAGGCGCTGAATCAGAGATGGGGAATGAGAGGCGGGGAATCAGAGGCAGGGAATCAAACACGGGGAATCAGTGGCGGGGAATCAGAGTTGGGGAATCAGAGGCGGGGACTCAGATATTGGGGAAACAGAGGCGGGGAATCAGAGGCGGGGAAACAGTGGCGGGGATTCAGATATGTGGAATCAGAGGTGGGGAATCAGAGGTTGAGAATCAGAGGCAGGGAATCAGAGGCGGGGAATATGAGGCGGGGAATGAGTGGCAGGGAATCAGATGTGCGGAATCAGAGATGGGGATCAGAGGCAGGGAATCAGAGGCGGGGAATCAGAGGCAGGGAATCAGAGGTCGGGAATCAGAGGCGGGGAATCAGATATGGGGAATCAGAGGTGGGGAATCAGAGCCAGGGAATCAGATGTGCGGAATCAGAGGTGGGGAATCAGAGTCCGGGAATCAGAGATGGGGAATCAGAGGCGGGGAATGTGATATTGGGAATCAGAGGCGGGGAATCAGAGGCAGGGAAACAGAGGCGGAGAATCAGATATGGGGAATCAGAGATGGCGAATCAAAGGCGTTGAATCAGAGATGGGGAATCAGAGGCGGGGAATCAGAGGCGGGGAATCAGAGTTGGGGAATCAGAGGCGGGGAATCAGATATGGGGAAACAGAGGTGGGGAATCAGATATGGGGAATCAGAGGTGGGGAATCAGAGGTTGGGAATCAAACACGGGGAATGAGAGACAGGGAATCATAGCTGGGGAATCAGAGGCGGGGATTCAGAGTTGGGGAATCAGAGGCGGGGAATCAGATATGGGGAAACAGAGGCGGGGAACAGAGGCGGGGAATCAGATATGGGGAAACACAGCCGGGGAATCAGAGGCGGGGAAACAGAGGCGGGGAATCAGATATTGGGAATCAGAGGTGGGGAATCAGATATGGGGAAACAGAGGCGGGGAATACGAGGCGGGAAACACAGGCGGGGAATCAGATATGGGGAATCAGAGGTGGGGAATCAGTGGTTGGGAATCAGAGGCAGGTAATCAGAGGAGGGGAATCAGAGGCGGGGAATCAGAGGCAGGGAATCAGATGTGCGGAATCAGAGATGGAGAATCAGAGTCCGGGAATCAGAGATGGGGAATCAGAGGCGGGGAATGAGATATGGGGAAACAGAGGCGGGGAATCAGAGGCGGGGAAGCAGTTGCGGGGAATCAGATATGGGGAATCAGAGGTGGCGAATCAAAGGCGCTGAATCAGAGATGGGGAATCAGAGGCGGGGAATCAGAGGCAGGGAATCAAACACGGGGAATCAGATATGGGGAATCAGAGTTGGGGAATGAGAGGCGGGGAATCAGATATGGGGAAACAGAGGCGGGGAATCAGAGGCGGGGAAACAGAGGCGGGGAATCAGATATGGGGAATCAGAGGTGGGGAATCAGAGGTTGCGAATCAGAGGAAGGGAATCAGAGGCGGGGAATCAGAGGCGGGGAATCAGAGGTAGGGAATCAGATGTGCGGAATCACGGATGGTGAATCAGAGGCGGGGAATCAGAGGCGGGGAATCAGAGGCAGGGAATCAGAGGCCGGGAATCAGAGGCGGGGAATCAGATATGGGGAATCAGAGGTGGGGAATCAGAGGCAGGGAATCAGATGTGCGGAATCAGAGATGGGGAATCAGAGGCAGAGAATCAGAATCCGAAGCGGGGAATAAGAGGCCGGGAATCAGAGGTGGGGAATCAGAGTCCGGGAATCAGAGATGGGGAATCAGAGGCGGGGAATGAGATATTGGGAATCAGAGGCGGGGAATCAGAGGCAGGGAAACAGAGGCGGGGAATCAGATATGGGGAATCAGAGGTTGGGAATCAGAGGCATGGAATCAGAGGTGGGGAATCAGAGGCAGGGAATCAGATGCGGGGAATCAGAGGCGGGGAATCAGAGCTGGGGAATCAGAGGCGGGGAATCAGAGTTGGGGAATCAGAGGCCGGGAATTAGATATGGGGAAACAGAGGAGGGGAATCAGAGGCGGGGAAACAGAGGCGGGGAATCAGATATGGGGAATCAGAGGTGGGGAATAAGTTGCAGGGAAGCAGAGGCCGGGTATCAGAGCTGGGGAATAAGAGGCGGGGAATCTGAGTTGGGGTATCAGAGGCGGGGAATCAGATATGGGAAAACAGAGGCGGGGCATCAGAGGTGGGGAAACAGAGGCGGGGAATCAGATATGTGGAATCAGATGTGGGGAATCAGAGGCAGGGAATCAGATGTGCAGAATCAGAGATGGGGAATCAGAGGCATGGAATCAGAATCAGAAGCGGGGAATCAGAGGCCGGGAATCAGAGGCCGGGAATCAGACGCCGGGAATAAGAGGCCAGGATTCAGAGGTGGGGAATCAGAGTCCGGGAATCAGAGATGGGGAATCAGAGGCGGGGAATGAGATATGGGGAATCAGAGGTGGGGAATCAGAGGCGGGGAAACAGAGGCGGGGAATCAGATATGGGGAATCAGAGGTGGCGAATCAAAGGTTGTGAATCAGAGATGGTGAATCAGAGGCGGGGAATCAGAGGCAGGGAATCAAACACGGGGAATCAGAGGCGGGGAATCAGAGCTGGGGAATCAGAGGCGGGGAATCAGAGTTGGGGAATCAGAGGCGTGGAATCAGATATGGGGAAACAGAGGCAGGGAATCAGAGGCGGGGAAACAGAGGCGGGGAATCAGATATGGGGAATCGGAGGTGGGGAATCAGATATGGGGAAACAGAGGTGGGGAATCAGAGGCGGAAAACAGAGGCGGGGAATCAGTGGTTGGGAATCAGAGGCAGGGAATCAGATATGGGGAATCAGAGGTGGGCAATCAGTGGTTGGGAATCAGAGGCAGGTAATCAGAGGCGGGGAATCAGAGGCGGGGAATCAGAGGCAGGGAATCAGATGTGCGGAATCAGAGATGGGGAATCAGAGTCCGGGAATCAGAGATGGGGAATCAGAGGCGGGGAATGAGATATGGGGAATCAGAGGCGGGGAATCAGAGGCGGGGAAACAGATGCGGTGAATCAGATATGGGGAATCAGAGGCGGCGAATCAAAGGCGCTGAATCAGAGATGGGGAATCAGAGGCGGGGAATCAGAGGCAGGGAAACAGAGGCGGGGAATCAGATATGGGGAATCAGAGGTGGGGAATCAGAGGTTGCGAATCAGAGGAAGGGAATCAGAGGCGGGGAATCAGAGGCGTGGAATCAGAGGTAGGGAATCAGATATGGGGAATCAGAGGTGGGGAATAAGTTGCAGGGAAGCAGAGGCCGGGTATCAGAGCTGGGGAATAAGAGGCGGGGAATCTGAGTTGGGGTATCAGAGGCGGGGAATCAGATATGGGGAAACAGAGGCGGGGCATCAGAGGTCTGGAAACAGAGGCGGGGAATCAGATATGGGGAATCAGATGTGGGGAATCAGAGGCAGGGAATCAGATGTGCGGAATCAGAGATGGGGAATCAGAGGCATGGAATCAGAATCAGAAGCGGGGAATCAGAGGCCGGGAATCAGAGGCCGGGAATCAGATGCCGGGAATAAGAGGCCAGGAATCAGAGGTGTGGAATCAGAGTCCGGGAATCAGAGATGGGGAATCAGAGGCGGGGAATGAGATATGGGGAATCAGAGGTGGGGAATCAGAGGTGGGGAAACAGAGGCGGGGAATCAGATATGGGGAATCAGAGGTGGCGAATCAAAGGTTGTGAATCAGAGATGGTGAATCAGAGGCGGGGAATCAGAGGCAGGGAATCAAACACGGGGAATCAGAGGCGGGGAATCAGAGCTGGGGAATCAGAGGCGGGGAATCAAAGTTGGGGAATCAGATGCATGGAATCAGATATGGGGAAACAGAGGCGGGGAATCAGAGGCGGGGAATCAGAGGTGGGGAATCAGATATGGGGAAACAGAGGCGGGGAATCAGAGGCAGAAAAAAGAGGCGGGGAATCAGTGGTTGGGAATCAGAGGCAGGGAATCAGATATGGGGAAACAGAGGCGGGGAATCAGAGGCGGGGAATCAGAGGTGGGGAATCAGATATGGGGAAACAGAGGCGGGTAATCAGAGGCAGAAAACAGAGGTGGGGAATCAGTGGTTGGGAATCAGAGGCAGGTAAGCAGAGGCGGGGAATCAGAGGCGGGGAATCAGAGGCAGGGAATCAGATGTGCGGAATCAGAGATGGTGAATCAGAGTCCGGAAATCAGAGATGGGGAATCAGAGGCGGGGAATGAGATATGGGGAATCAGAGGTGGCGAATCAAAGGCGCTGAATCAGAGATGGGGAATCAGAGGTGGGGAATCAGAGGCAGGGAATCAAACACGGGGAATCAGAGGCGGGGAATCAGAGTTGGCGAATCAGAGGCGGGGAATCAGAGGCGGGGAAACAGAGGCGGGGAATCAGCTATGGGGAATCAGAGGTGGGGAATCAGATGTTACGAATCAGAGGCAGTGAATCAGAGGCGGGGAATCAGAGGCGGGGAATCAGAGGCAGGGAATCAGATGTGCGGAATCAGAGATGGGGAATCAGAGGCAGGGAATCAGAGGCGGGGAATCAGAGGCAGGGAATCAGAGGCCGGGAATCAGAGGCGGGGAATCAGATATGGGGAATCAGAGGTGGGGAATCTGAGGCAGGGTATCACATGTGCGGAATCAGAGATGGGGAGTCAGAGGCAGAGAATCAGAATCAGAAGCGGGGAATAAGAGGCCGGGAATCAGAGGTGGGGAATCAGAGTCCGGGAATCAGAGATGGGGAATCAGAGGCTGGGAATGAGATATTGGGAATCAGAGGCGGGGAATCAGAGGCAGGGAAACAGAGGCGGGGAATCAGATATGGGGAATCAGAGGTTGGGAATCAGAGGCAGGGAATCAGAAGTGGGGAATCAGAGGCTGGGAATCAGATGCGGGGAATCAGAGGCAGGGAATCAGATGTGCGGAATCATAGATGGGGTATCAGAGGCATGGAATCAGAATCAGAAGCGGAGAATCAGAGGCCGGGAGTCAGAGGCCGGGAATCAGATGCCGGGAATAAGAGGCCGGGAATCAGAGGTGGGGAATCTGAGTCCGGGAATCAGAAATGGGGAATCAGAGGCGGGGAATGAGATATGGGGAATCAGAGGCGGGGAATCAGAGGCGGGGAAACAGAGGCGGGGAATCAGATATGGGGAATCAGAGGTGGCGAATCAAAGGTTGTGAATCAGAGATGGGGAATCAGAGGCGGGGAATCAGAGGCAGGGAAACAAACACGGGGTATCAGAGGCGGGGAATTAGAGCTGGGGAATCAGAGGCGGGGAATCAGAGTTGGGGAATCAGAGGCGTGGAATCAGATATGGGGAAACAGAGGCGGGGAATCAGAGGCGGGGAAACAGAGGCGGGGAATCAGGTATGGGGAATCAGAGGTGGGGAATCAGAGGTTGGGAGTCAGAGGCAGGGAATCAGAGGCGGGGAATCAGAGGCGGGGAATCAGAGGCAGGGAATCAGATGTGCAGAATCAGAGAAGGGGAATCAGAGGCAGGGAATCAGAGGCGGGGAATCAGAGGCGGGGAATCAGAGGCCGGGAATCAGAGGCCGGGAATCAGAGGCCGGGAATGAGAGGCCGGGAATCAGAGGCTGGAAATCAGAGGCCGGGAATCAGAGGTGGGGAATAAGAGGCACGGAATCAGATGTGCGGTATCAGAGATGGGGAATCACAGGCAGGGAATCAGAGGCGGGGAATCAGAGGCGCGGAATCAGAGGCAGGGAATCGGATGTGCGGAATCAGAGATGGGGAATCAGAGGTGGGGAATCAGAGTCCGGGTATCAGAGATGGGGAATTAGAAGCGGGGAATCAGAGGCGGGGAAACATAGGTGGGGAATCAGATATGGGGAATCAGAGGTGGGGAATCAGAGGCGCTGAATCAGAGATGGTGAATCAGAGGCGGGGAATCAGAGGCAGGAAATCAGACATGGGGAATGAGAGGCTGGGAATCAGACACGGGGAATCAGAGGTGGGGAATCAGAGCTGGGGAATCAGAGGTGGGGAATCAGAGTTGGGGAATCAGAGGCGGGGAATCAGATATGGGGAAACAGAGGCGGGGAATCAGAGGCAGGGAAACAGAGGCGGGGAATCAGATATGGGGAATCAGAGGAGGGGAATCAGAGGTTGGGAATCAGAGGCAGGGACTCAGAGGTTGGGATTCAGATGCAGGGAATCAGATGCGGGGAATAAGAGGCGGGGATTCAGAGGCGAGGAATCAGAGGCAGGGAATCAGAGTTGGGAAATCAGAGGCAGGGAATTAGATATGGGGAAACAGAGGCGGGGAATTAGAGGCGGGGAAACAGAGGCGGGGAATCAGATATGGGGAATCAGAGGTGTGGAATCAGAGGCAGGGAATCAGATGTGCGGAATCAGAGATGGGGAATCAGAGGCAGGGAATCAGAATCAGAAGCGGGGAATCAGAGGCCGGGAATAAGAGTCCGGAATCAGAGGCGGGGAATGAGATATTGGGAATTAGAGGCGGGGAATCAGAGGCGGGGAAACAGAGGCGGGGAATCAGATATGGGGAATCAGAGGTGGCGAATCAAAGGCGGTGAATCAGAGATGGGGGATCAGAGGCGGGGAATCAGAGGCAGGGAATCAAACATGGGAAATGAGAGACGGGGAATCATAGCTGGGGAATCAGAGGCGGGGAATCAGAGTTGGGGAATCAGAGGCGGTGAATCAGATATGTGGAAACAGAGGCGGGAAATCAGAGGTGGGGAAACAGAGGCGGGGAATCAGATATGGGGAATCAGAGGTGGGGAATCAGATATGGGGAAACAGAGGCGGGAAATCAGAGGCGGGGAAACAGAGGCGGGGAATCAGATATGGGGAATCAGAGGTGGGGAATCAGTGGTTGGGAATCAGAGGCAGAGAATCAGATATGGGGAATCAAAGGTGGGGAATCAGTGGTTGGGAATCAGATGTGCGGAATCAGAGATGGGGAATCAGAGTCCGGGAATCAGAGATGGGGAATCAGAGGCGGGGAATGAGATATGGGGAATCAGAGGCGGGGAATCAGAGGCAGGGAATCAGATGTGCGGAATCAGAGATGGGGAATCAGAGTCCGGGAATCAGAGATGGGGAATCAGAGGCGGGGAATGAGATATGGGGAATCAGAGGCGGGGAATCAGAGGCGGGGAAACAGATGCTGGGAATCAGATATGGGGAATCAGAGGTGGCGAATCAAAGGCGCTGAATCAGAGATGGGGAATGAGAGGCGGGGAATCAGAGGCAGGGATTCAAACACGGGGAAACGGAGGCGGGGAATCAGAGGCGGGGAAACAGTGGCGGGGAATCAGATATGTGGAATCAGAGGTGGGGAATCAGAGGTTGAGAATCAGAGGCAGGGAATCAGAGGCGGGGAATCAGAGGCGGGGAATGATTGGCAGAGAATCAGATGTGCGGAATCAGAGATGGGGAATCAGAGGCAGGGAATCAGAGGCGGGGAATCAGAGGCAGGGAATCAGAGGTCGGGAATCAGAGGCGGGGAATCAGATATGGGGAATCAGAGGCGGGGAATCAGAGGCAGAAAACAGAGGCGGGGAATCAGTGGTTGGGAATCAGAGGCAGGGAATCAGATATGGGGAAACAGAGGCGGGGAATCAGAGGCGGGGAATCAGAGGTGGGGAATCAGATATGGGGAAACAGAGGCGGGGAATCAGAGGCAGAAAACAGAGGTGGGGAATCAGTGGTTGGGAATCAGAGGCAGGTAAGCAGAGGCGGGGAATCAGAGGCGGGGAATCAGAGGCAGGGAATCAGATGTGCGGAATCAGAGATGGTGAATCAGAGTCCGGAAATCAGAGATGGGGAATCAGAGGCGGGGAATGAGATATGGGGAATCAGAGGTGGCGAATCAAAGGCGCTGAATCAGAGATGGGGAATCAGAGGTGGGGAATCAGAGGCAGGGAATCAAACACGGGGAATCAGAGGCGGGGAATCAGAGTTGGCGAATCAGAGGCGGGGAATCAGAGGCGGGGAAACAGAGGCGGGGAATCAGCTATGGGGAATCAGAGGTGGGGAATCAGATGTTACGAATCAGAGGCAGTGAATCAGAGGCGGGGAATCAGAGGCGGGGAATCAGAGGCAGGGAATCAGATGTGCGGAATCAGAGATGGGGAATCAGAGGCAGGGAATCAGAGGCGGGGAATCAGAGGCAGGGAATCAGAGGCCGGGAATCAGAGGCGGGGAATCAGATATGGGGAATCAGAGGTGGGGAATCTGAGGCAGGGTATCACATGTGCGGAATCAGAGATGGGGAGTCAGAGGCAGAGAATCAGAATCAGAAGCGGGGAATAAGAGGCCGGGAATCAGAGGTGGGGAATCAGAGTCCGGGAATCAGAGATGGGGAATCAGAGGCTGGGAATGAGATATTGGGAATCAGAGGCGGGGAATCAGAGGCAGGGAAACAGAGGCGGGGAATCAGATATGGGGAATCAGAGGTTGGGAATCAGAGGCAGGGAATCAGAAGTGGGGAATCAGAGGCTGGGAATCAGATGCGGGGAATCAGAGGCAGGGAATCAGATGTGCGGAATCATAGATGGGGTATCAGAGGCATGGAATCAGAATCAGAAGCGGAGAATCAGAGGCCGGGAATCAGAGGCCGGGAATCAGATGCCGGGAATAAGAGGCCGGGAATCAGAGGTGGGGAATCTGAGTCCGGGAATCAGAAATGGGGAATCAGAGGCGGGGAATGAGATATGGGGAATCAGAGGCGGGGAATCAGAGGCGGGGAAACAGAGGCGGGGAATCAGATATGGGGAATCAGAGGTGGCGAATCAAAGGTTGTGAATCAGAGATGGGGAATCAGAGGCGGGGAATCAGAGGCAGGGAAACAAACACGGGGTATCAGAGGCGGGGAATTAGAGCTGGGGAATCAGAGGCGGGGAATCAGAGTTGGGGAATCAGAGGCGTGGAATCAGATATGGGGAAACAGAGGCGGGGAATCAGAGGCGGGGAAACAGAGGCGGGGAATCAGGTATGGGGAATCAGAGGTGGGGAATCAGAGGTTGGGAGTCAGAGGCAGGGAATCAGAGGCGGGGAATCAGAGGCGGGGAATCAGAGGCAGGGAATCAGATGTGCAGAATCAGAGAAGGGGAATCAGAGGCAGGGAATCAGAGGCGGGGAATCAGAGGCGGGGAATCAGAGGCCGGGAATCAGAGGCCGGGAATCAGAGGCCGGGAATGAGAGGCCGGGAATCAGAGGCTGGAAATCAGAGGCCGGGAATCAGAGGTGGGGAATAAGAGGCACGGAATCAGATGTGCGGTATCAGAGATGGGGAATCACAGGCAGGGAATCAGAGGCGGGGAATCAGAGGCGCGGAATCAGAGGCAGGGAATCGGATGTGCGGAATCAGAGATGGGGAATCAGAGGTGGGGAATCAGAGTCCGGGTATCAGAGATGGGGAATTAGAAGCGGGGAATGAGATATGGGGAATCAGAGGCGGGGAATCAGAGGCGGGGAAACAGAGGCGGGGAATCAGATATGGGGAATCAGAGGTGGCGAATCAAAGGTTGTGAATCAGAGATGGGGAATCAGAGGCGGGGAATCAGATGCCGGGAAACAAACACGGGGTATCAGAGGCGGGGAATTAGAGCTGGGGAATCAGAGGCGGGGAATCAGAGTTGGGGAATCAGAGGCGTGGAATCAGATATGGGGAAACAGAGGCGGGGAATCAGAGGCGGGGAAACAGAGGCGGGGAATCAGGTATGGGGAATCAGAGGTGGGGAATCAGAGGTTGGGAGTCAGAGGCAGGGAATCAGAGGCGGGGAATCAGAGGCGGGGAATCAGAGGCAGGGAATCAGATGTGCAGAATCAGAGAAGGGGAATCAGAGGCAGGGAATCAGAGGCGGGGAATCAGAGGCGGGGAATCAGAGGCCGGGAATCAGAGGCCGGGAATCAGAGGCCGGGAATGAGAGGCCGGGAATCAGAGGCTGGAAATCAGAGGCCGGGAATCAGAGGTGGGGAATAAGAGGCACGGAATCAGATGTGCGGTATCAGAGATGGGGAATCACAGGCAGGGAATCAGAGGCGGGGAATCAGAGGCGCGGAATCAGAGGCAGGGAATCGGATGTGCGGAATCAGAGATGGGGAATCAGAGGTGGGGAATCAGAGTCCGGGTATCAGAGATGGGGAATTAGAAGCGGGGAATCAGAGGCGGGGAAACATAGGTGGGGAATCAGATATGGGGAATCAGAGGTGGGGAATCAGAGGCGCTGAATCAGAGATGGTGAATCATAGGCGGGGAATCAGAGGCAGGAAATCAGACATGGGGAATGAGAGGCTGGGAATCAGACACGGGGAATCAGAGGTGGGGAATCAGAGCTGGGGAATCAGAGGTGGGGAATCAGAGTTGGGGAATCAGAGGCGGGGAATCAGATATGGGGAAACAGAGGCGGGGAATCAGAGGCAGGGAAACAGAGGCGGGGAATCAGATATGGGGAATCAGAGGAGGGGAATCAGAGGTTGGGAATCAGAGGCAGGGACTCAGAGGTTGGGATTCAGATGCAGGGAATCAGATGCGGGGAATAAGAGGCGGGGATTCAGAGGCGAGGAATCAGAGGCAGGGAATCAGAGTTGGGAAATCAGAGGCAGGGAATTAGATATGGGGAAACAGAGGCGGGGAATTAGAGGCGGGGAAACAGAGGCGGGGAATCAGATATGGGGAATCAGAGGTGTGGAATCAGAGGCAGGGAATCAGATGTGCGGAATCAGAGATGGGGAATCAGAGGCAGGGAATCAGAATCAGAAGCGGGGAATCAGAGGCCGGGAATAAGAGTCCGGAATCAGAGGCGGGGAATGAGATATTGGGAATTAGAGGCGGGGAATCAGAGGCGGGGAAACAGAGGCGGGGAATCAGATATGGGGAATCAGAGGTGGCGAATCAAAGGCGGTGAATCAGAGATGGGGGATCAGAGGCGGGGAATCAGAGGCAGGGAATCAAACATGGGAAATGAGAGACGGGGAATCATAGCTGGGGAATCAGAGGCGGGGAATCAGAGTTGGGGAATCAGAGGCGGTGAATCAGATATGTGGAAACAGAGGCGGGAAATCAGAGGTGGGGAAACAGAGGCGGGGAATCAGATATGGGGAATCAGAGGTGGGGAATCAGATATGGGGAAACAGAGGCGGGAAATCAGAGGCGGGGAAACAGAGGCGGGGAATCAGATATGGGGAATCAGAGGTGGGGAATCAGTGGTTGGGAATCAGAGGCAGAGAATCAGACATGGGGAATCAAAGGTGGGGAATCAGTGGTTGGGAATCAGATGTGCGGAATCAGAGATGGGGAATCAGAGTCCGGGAATCAGAGATGGGGAATCAGAGGCGGGGAATGAGATATGGGGAATCAGAGGCGGGGAATCAGAGGCAGGGAATCAGATGTGCGGAATCAGAGATGGGGAATCAGAGTCCGGGAATCAGAGATGGGGAATCAGAGGCGGGGAATGAGATATGGGGAATCAGAGGCGGGGAATCAGAGGCGGGGAAACAGATGCTGGGAATCAGATATGGGGAATCAGAGGTGGCGAATCAAAGGCGCTGAATCAGAGATGGGGAATGAGAGGCGGGGAATCAGAGGCAGGGATTCAAACACGGGGAAACGGAGGCGGGGAATCAGAGGCGGGGAAACAGTGGCGGGGAATCAGATATGTGGAATCAGAGGTGGGGAATCAGAGGTTGAGAATCAGAGGCAGGGAATCAGAGGCGGGGAATCAGAGGCGGGGAATGATTGGCAGAGAATCAGATGTGCGGAATCAGAGATGGGGAATCAGAGGCAGGGAATCAGAGGCGGGGAATCAGAGGCAGGGAATCAGAGGTCGGGAATCAGAGGCGGGGAATCAGATATGGGGAATCAGAGGTGGGGAATCAGAGGCAGGGAATCAGATGTGCGGAATCAGAGGTGGGGAATCAGAGTCCGGGAATCAGAGATGGGGAATCAGAGGCGGGGAATGAGATATTGGGAATCAGAGGCGGGGAATCAGAGGCAGGGAAACAAAGGCGGAGAATCAGATATGGGGAATCAGAGATGGCGAATCAAAGGCGTTGAATCAGAGATGGGGAATCAGAGGCGGGGAATTAGAGGCGGGGAATCAGAGTTGGGGAATCAGAGGCGGGGAATCAGATATGGGGAAACAGAGGTGGGGAATCAGAGGCGGGGAAACAGAGGTGGGGAATCCGATATGGGGAATCAGAGGTGGGGAATCAGAGGTTGGGAATCAAACACGGGGAATGAGAGACGGGGAATCATAGCTGGGGAATCAGAGGCGGGGAATCAGAGTTGGGGAATCAGAGGCGGGGAATCAGATATGGGGAAACAGAGGCGGGGAACAGAGGCAGGGAATCAGATATGGGGAAACAGAGGCGGGGAATCAGAGGCGGGGAATCAGAGGCAGGGAATCAGAGGCTGGGAATCAGAGGCGGGGAATCAGATATGGGGAAACAGGCGGGGCATCAGAGGCGGGAAAACAGAGGCGGGGAATCAGATATGGGGAATCAGAGGTGCGGAATCAGAGGCAGGGAATCAGATGTGCGGAATCAGAGATGGGGTATCAGAGGCATGGAATCAGAATCAGAAGCGGAGAATCAGAGGCCGGGAATCAGAGGCCGGGAATCAGATGCCGGGAATAAGAGGCCGGGAATCAGAGGTGGGGAATCTGTGTCCGGGAATCAGAAATGGGGAATCAGAGGCGGGGAATGAGATATGGGGAATCAGAGGCGGGGAATCAGATGCGGGGAAACAGAGGCGGGGAATCAGATATTGGGAATCAGAGGTGGCGAATCAAAGGTTGTGAATCAGAGATGGGGAATCAGAGGCGGGGAATCAGAGGCAGGGAAACAAACACGGGGAATCAGAGGCGGGGAATCAGAGCTGGGGAATCAGAGGCGTGGAATCAGATATGGGGAAACAGAGGCGGGGAATCAGAGGCGGGGAAACAGAGGCGGGGAATCAGATATGGGGAATCAGAGGTGGGGAATCAGAGGTTGGGAGTCAGAGGCAGGGAATCAGAGGCGGGGAATCAGAGGCGGGGAATCAGAGGCAGGGAATCAGATGTGCAGAATCAGAGAAGGGGAATCAGAGGCAGGGAATCAGAGGTGGGGAATCAGAGGCGGGGAATCAGAGGCCGGGAATCAGAGGCCGGGAATCAGAGGCCGGGAATGAGAGGCCGGGAATCAGAGGCTGGAAATCAGTGGCCGGGAATCAGAGGTGGGGAATAAGAGGCACGGAATCAGATGTGCGGTATCAGAGATGGGGAATCACAGGCAGGGAATCAGAGGCGGGGAATCAGAGGCGCGGAATGAGAGGCAGGGAATCGGATGTGCAGAATCAGAGATGGGGAATCAGAGGTGGGGAATCAGAGTCCGGGAATCAGAGATGGGGAATTAGAGGCGGGGAATCAGAGGCGGGGAAACATAGGTGGGGAATCAGATATGGGGAATCAGAGGTGGGGAATCAGAGGGGCTGAATCAGACATGGTAAATCAGAGGCGGGGAATCAGAGGCAGGAAATCAGACATGGGGAATGAGAGGCTGGGAATCAGAGCTGGGGAATCAGAGGTGGGGAATCAGAGTTGGGGAATCAGAGGCGGGGAATCAGATATGGGGAAACAGAGGCGGGGAATCAGAGGCAGGGAAACAGAGGTGGGGAATCAGATATGGGGAGTCAGAGGAGGGGAATCAGAGGTTGCGAATCAGAGGCAGGGACTCAGAGGTTGGGATTCAGATGCAGGGAATCAGATGCGGGGAATAAGTGGCGGGGATTCAGAGGCGAGGAATCAGAGGCAGGGAATCAGAGTTGGTGAATCAGAGGCAGGGAATTAGATGTGGGGAAACAGAGGCGGGGAATTAGAGGCAGGGAAACAGAGGCGGGGAATCAGATATGGGGAATCAGAGGTGGGGAATCAGAGGCAGGGAAACAGAGGTGCGGAATCAGAGATGGGGAATCAGAGGCAGGGAATCAGAATCAGAAGCGGGGAATCAGAGGCCGGGAATAAGAGGCCGGGAATCAGAGGTGGGTAATCAGAGTCCGGGAATCAGAGGCGGGGAATCAGAGTTGGGGAATCAGAGGCGGTGAATCAGATATGGGGAAACAGAGGCGGGAAATCAGAGGCGGGGAAACAGAGGCGGGGAATCAGATATGGGGAATCAGAGGTGGGGAATCAGATATGGGGAAACAGAGGCGGGGAATCAGAGGCGGAGAAACAGAGGCGGGGAATCAGATATGGGGAATCAGAGGTGGGGAATCAGTGGTTGGGAATCAGAGGCAGAGAATCAGATATGGGGAATCAGAGGTGGGGAATCAGTGGTTGGGAATCAGATGTGCGGAATCAGAGATGGGGAATCAGAGTCCGGGAATCAGAGATGGGGAATCAGAGGCGGGGAATGAGATATGGGGAATCAGAGGCGGGGAATCAGAGGCAGGGAATCAGATGTGCGGAATCAGAGATGGGAAATCAGAGATGGGGAATCAGAGGCGGGGAATGAGATATGGGGAATCAGAGGCGGGGAATCAGAGGCGGGGAAACAGATGCTGGGAATCAGATATGGGGAATCAGAGGTGGCGAATCAAAGGCGCTGAATCAGAGATGGGGAATGAGAGGCGGGGAATCAGAGGCAGGGAATCAAACACGGGGAATCAGAGGCAGGGAATCAGAGTTGGGGAATCAGAGCTGTGGAATCAGAGGTGGGGAATCAGAGTTGGGGAATCAGAGCTGTGGAATCAGAGGTGGGGAATCAGAGTTGGGGAATCAGAGGCGGCGAATCAGATATGGGGAAACAGAGGCGGGGAATCAGATGCAGGGAAACAGAGGCGGGGAATCAGATATGGGGAATCAGAGGAGGGGAATCAGAGGTTGGGAATCAGAGGCAGGGACTCAGAGGTTGGGATTCAGAGGCAGGGAATCAGATGCGGGGAATAAGACGCGGGGATTCAGAGCTGGGTAATCAGAGGCGGGGAATCAGAGTTGGGGAATCAGAGGCGGGGAATTAGATATGGGGAAACAGAGGCGGGGAATTAGAGGCGGGGAAACAGAGGCGGGGAATCAGATATGGGGAATCAGAGGTGGGGAATCAGAGGCAGGGAATCAGATGTGCGGAATCAGAAATGGGGAATCAGAGGCAGGGAATCAGAATCAGAAGCGGGGAATCAGAGGCCGGGAATAAGAGGCCGGGAATCTGAGGTGGGTAATCAGAGTCCGGGAATCAGAGGCGGGGAATGAGATATGGGGAATTAGAGGCGGGGAATCAGAGGCGGGGAAACAGAGGCGGGGAATCAGATATGGGGAATCAGAGGTGGCGAATCAAAGGCGGTGAATCAGAGATGGGGAATCAGAGGCGGGGAATCAGAGGCAGGGAATCAAACACGGGGAATGAGAGACGGGGAATCATAGCTGGGGAATCAGAGGCGGGGAATCATAGTTGGTGAATCAGAGGCGGTGAATCAGATATGGGGAAACAGAGGCGGGAAATCAGAGGCGGGGAAACAGAGGCGGGGAATCAGATATGGGGAATCAGAGGTGGGGAATCAGATATGGGGAAACAGAGGCGGGGAATCAGAGGCGGGGAAACAGAGGCGGGGAATCATATATGGGGAATCAGAGGTGGGGAATCAGTGGTTGGGAATCAGAGGCAGACAATCAGATATGGGAAATCAGAGGTGGGGAATCAGTGGTTGGGAATCAGATGTGCGGAATCAGAGATGGGGAATCAGAGTCCGGGAATCAGAGATGGGGAATCAGAGGCGGGGAATGAGATATGGGGAATCAGAGGCGGGGAATCAGAGGCAGGGAATCAGATGTGCGGAATCAGAGATGGGGAATCAGAGTCCGGGAATCAGAGATGGGGAATCAGAGGCGGGGAATGAGATATGGGGAATCAGAGGCGGGGAATCAGAGGCGCGGAAACAGATGCTGGGAATCAGATATGGGGAATCAGAGGTGGCGAATCAAAGGCGCTGAATCAGAGATGGGGAATGAGAGGCGGGGAATCAGAGGCAGGGAATCAAACACGGGGAATCAGTGGCGGGGAATCAGAGTTGGGGAATTAGAGGCGGGGACTCAGATATTGGGGAAACAGAGGCGGGGAATCAGAGGCGGGGAAACAGTGGCGGGGAATCAGATATGTGGAATCAGAGGTGGGGAATCAGAGGTTGAGAATCAGAGGCAGGGAATCAGAGGCGGGGAATATGAGGCGGGGAATGAGTGGCAGGGAATCAGATGTGCGGAATCAGAGATGTGGATCAGAGGCAGGGAATCAGAGGCGGGGAATCAGAGGCAGGGAATCAGAGGTCGGGAATCAGAGGCGGGGAATCAGATATGGGGAATCAGAGGTGGGGAATCAGAGCCAGGGAATCAGATGTGCGGAATCAGAGGTGGGGAATCAGAGTCCGGGAATCAGAGATGGGGAATCAGAGGCGGGGAATGTGATATTGGGAATCAGAGGCGGGGAATCAGAGGCAGGGAAACAGAGGCGGAGAATCAGATATGGGGAATCAGAGATGGCGAATCAAAGGCGTTGAATCAGAGATGGGGAATCAGAGGCGGGGAATCAGAGGCGGGGAATCAGAGTTGGGGAATCAGAGGCGGGGAATCAGATATGGGGAAACAGAGGTGGGGAATCAGATATGGGGAATCAGAGGTGGGGAATCAGAGGTTGGGAATCAAACACGGGGAATGAGAGACAGGGAATCATAGCTGGGGAATCAGAGGCGGGGAATCAGAGTTGGGGAATCAGAGGCGGGGAATCAGATATGGGGAAACAGAGGCGGGGAACAGAGGCGGGGAATCAGATATGGGGAAACACAGGCGGGGAATCAGAGGCGGGGAAACAGAGGCGGGGAATCAGATATTGGGAATCAGAGGTGGGGAATCAGATATGGGGAAACAGAGGCGGGGAATACGAGGCGGGAAACACAGGCGGGGAATCAGATATGGGGAATCAGAGGTGGGGAATCAGTGGTTGGGAATCAGAGACAGGGAATCAGATATGGGGAATCAGAGGTGGGGAATCAGTGGTTGGGAATCAGAGGCAGGTAATCAGAGGCGGGGAATCAGAGGCGGGGAATCAGAGGCAGGGAATCAGATGTGCGGAATCAGAGATGGGGAATCAGAGTCCGGGAATCAGAGATGGGGAATCAGAGGCGGGGAATGAGATATGGGGAAACAGAGGCGGGGAATCAGAGGCGGGGAAGCAGTTGCGGGGAATCAGATATGGGGAATCAGAGGTGGCGAATCAAAGGCGCTGAATCAGAGATTGGGAATCAGAGGCGGGGAATCAGAGGCAGGGAATCAAACACGGGGAATCAGATATGGGGAATCAGAGTTGGGGAATGAGAGGCGGGGAATCAGATATGGGGAAACAGAGGCGGGGAATCAGAGGTGGGGAAACAGAGGCGGGGAATCAGATATGGGGAATCAGAGGTGGGGAATCAGAGGTTGCGAATCAGAGGAAGGGAATCAGAGGCGGGGAATCAGAGGCGGGGAATCAGAGGTAGGGAATCAGATGTGCGGAATCAGGGATGGTGAATCAGAGGCGGGGAAACAGAGGCGGGGAATCAGGTATGGGGAATCAGATGTGGGGAATCAGAGGCAGGGAATCAGATGTGCGGAATCAGAGATGGGGAATCAGAGGCATGGAATCAGAATCAGAAGCGGGGAATCAGAGGCCGGGAATCAGAGGCCGGGAATCAGATGCCGGGAATAAGAGGCCAGGAATCAGAGGTGGGGAATCAGAGTCCGGGAATCAGAGATGGGGAATCAGAGGCGGGGAATGAGATATGGGGAATCAGAGGCGGGGAATCAGAGGCGGGGAATCAGATATGGGGAAACAGAGGCGGGGAATCAGAGGCGGAAAACAGAGGTGGGGAATCAGTGGTTGGGAATCAGAGGCAGGGAATCAGATATGGGGAATCAGAGGTGGGGATCAGTGGTTGGGAATCAGAGGCAGGTAATCAGAGGCGGGGAATCAGAGGCGGGGAATCAGAGGCAGGGAATCAGATGTGCGGAATCAGAGATGGGGAATCAGAGTCCGGGAATCAGAGATGGGGAATCAGAGGCGGGGAATGAGATATGGGGAATCAGAGGCGGGGAATCAGAGGCGGGGAAACAGATGCGGTGAATCAGATATGGGGAATCAGAGGTGGCGAATCAAAGGCGCTGAATCAGAGATGGGGAATCAGAGGCGGGGAATCAGAGGCAGGGAATCAAACACGGGGAATCAGAGGCGGGGAATCAGAGTTGGGGAATCAGAGGCGGGGAATCAGAGGCGGGGAAACAGAGGCGGGGAATCAGATATGGGGAATCAGAGGTGGGGAATCAGATGTTACGAATCAGAGGCAGTGAATCAGAGGCGGGGAATCAGAGGCGGGGAATCCGAGGCAGGGAATCAGATGTGCGGAATCAGAGATGGGGAATCAGAGGCAGGGAATCAGAGGCGGGGAATCAGAGGCAGGGAATCAGAGGCCGGGAATCAGAGGCGGGGAATCAGATATGGGGAATCAGAGGTGGGGAATCAGAGGCAGGGTATCAGATGTGCGGAATCATAGATGGGGAGTCAGAGGCAGAGAATCAGAATCAGAAGCGGGGAATAAGAGGCCGGGAATCAGAGGTGGGGAATCAGAGTCCGGGAATCAGAGATGGGGAATCAGAGGTGGGGAATGAGATATTGGGAATCAGAGGCGGGGAATCAGAGGCAGGGAAACAGAGGCGGGGAATCAGATATGGGGAATCAGAGGTTGGGAATCAGAGGCAGGGAATCAGAAGTGGGGAATCAGAGGCTGGGAATCAGATGCGGGGAATCAGAGGCGGGGAATCAGAGCTGGGGAATCAGAGGCGGGGAATCAGATCTGGGGAATCAGAGGCAGGGAATTAGATATGGGGAAACAGAGGAGGGGAATCAGAGGCGGGGAAACAGAGGCGTGGAATCAGATATGGGGAATCAGAGGTGGGGAATAAGTGGCAGGGAAGCAGAGGCGGGGTATCAGAGCTGGGGAATCAGAGGCGGGGAATCTGAGTTGGGTTATCAGAGGAGGGGAATCAGATATGGGGAAACAGGCGGGGCATCAGAGGCGGGGAAACAGAGGCGGGGAATCAGATATGGGGAATCAGAGGTGGGGAATCAGAGGCAGGGAATCAGATGTGCGGAATCAGAGATGGGGTATCAGAGGCATGGAATCAGAATCAGAAGCGGAGAATCAGAGGCCGGGAATCAGAGGCCGGGAATCAGATGCCGGGAATAAGAGGCCAGGAATCAGAGGTGGGGAATCTGAGTCCGGGAATCAGAAATGGGGAATCAGAGGCGGGGAATGAGATATGGGGAAACAGAGGCGGGGAATCAGATGCAGGGAAACAGAGGCGGGGAATCAGATATGGGGAATCAGAGGAGGGGAATCAGAGGTTGGGAATCAGAGGAAGGGACTCAGAGGTTGGGATTCAGAGGCAGGGAATCAGATGCGGGGAATAAGACGCGGGGATTCAGAGCTGGGTAATCATTGGCGGGGAATCAGAGTTGGGGAATCAGAGGCGGGGAATTAGATATGGGGAAACAGAGGTGGGGAATTAGAGGCGGGAAAACAGAGGCGGGGAATCAGATATGGGGAATCAGAGGTGGGGAATCAGAGGCAGGGAATCAGATGTGCGGAATCAGAGATGGGGAATCAGAGGCAGGGAATCAGAATCAGAAGCGGGGAATCAGAGGCCGGGAATAAGAGGCCGGGAATCAGAGGTGGGTAATCAGAGTCCGGGAATCAGAGGCGGGGAATGAGATATGGGGAATTAGAGGCGGGGAATCAGTGGCGGGGAAACAGAGGCGGGGAATCAGATATGGGGAATCAGAGGTGGCGAATCAAAGGCGGTGAATCAGAGATTGGGAATCAGAGGCGGGGAATCAGAGGCAGGGAATCAAACACGGGGAATGAGAGACGGGGAATCATAGCTGGGGAATCAGAGGCGGGGAATCAGAGTTGGGGAATCAGAGGCGGTGAATCAGATATGGGGAAACAGAGGCGGGAAATCAGAGGCGGGGAAAAAGAGGCGGGGAATCAGAGATGGGGAATCAGAGGCGGGGAATCAGATATGGGGAATCAGAGGCGGGGAATCAGAGCCGGGGAAACAGATGCTGGGAATCAGATATGGGGAATCAGAGGTGGCGAATCAAAGGCGCTGAATCAGAGATGGGGAATGAGAGGCGGGGAATCAGAGGCAGGGAATCAAACACGGGGAATCAGAGGCGGGGAATCAGAGTTGGGGAATCAGAGGCGGGGACTCAGATATTGGGGAAACAGAGGCGGGGAATCAGAGGCGGGGAAACAGTGGCGGGTAATCAGATATGTGGAATCTGAGGTTGGGAATCAGAGGTTGAGAATCAGAGGCAGGGAATCAGAGGCGGGGAATCAGAGGCGGGGAATGAGTGGCAGGGAATCAGATGTGCGGAATCAGAGATGGGGAATCAGAGGCAGGGAATCAGAGGCAGGGAATCAGAGGCCGGGAATCAGAGGCGGGGAATCAGATATGGGGAATCAGAGGTGGGGAATCAGAGGCAGGGAATCAGATGTGCGGAATCAGAGATGGGGAATCAGAGGCAGAGAATCAGAATCAGAAGCGGGGAATAAGAGGCCGGGAATCAGAGGTGGGGAATCAGAGTCCGGGAATCAGAGATGGGGAATCAGAGGCGGGGAATGAGATATTGGGAATCAGAGGCGGGGAATCAGAGGCAGGGAAACAGAGGCGGGGAATCAGATATGGGGAATCAGAGGTTGGGTATCAGAGGCAGGGAATCAGAGGTGGGGAATCAGAGGCAGGGAATCAGATGCGGGGAATCAGAGGCGGGGAATCAGAGCTGGGGAATCAGAGGCGGGGAATCAGAGTTGGGGAATCAGAGGCCGGGAATTAGATATGGGGAAACAGAGGAGGGGAATCAGAGGCGGGGAAACAGAGGCGGGGAATCAGATATGGGGAATCAGAGGTGGGGAATAAGTTGCAGGGAAGCAGAGGCCGGGTATCAGAGCTGGGGAATAAGAGGCGGGGAATCTGAGTTGGGGTATCAGAGGCGGGGAATCAGATATGGGGAAACAGAGGCGGGGCATCAGAGGTGGGGAAACAGAGGTGGGGAATCAGATATGGGGAATCAGATGTGGGGAATCAGAGGCAGGGAATCAGATGTGCGGAATCAGAGATGGGGAATCAGAGGCATGGAATCAGAATCAGAAGCGGGGAATCAGAGGCCGGGAATCAGAGGCCGGGAATCAGATGCCGGGAATAAGAGGCCAGGAATCAGAGGTGGGGAATCAGAGTCCGGGAATGAGAGATGGGGAATCAGAGGCGGGGAATGAGATATGGGGAATCAGAGGTTGGGAATCAGAGGCGGGGAAACAGAGGCGGGGAATCAGATATGGGGAATCAGAGGTGGCGAATCAAAGGTTGTGAATCAGAGATGGTGAATCAGAGGCGGGGAATCAGAGGCAGGGAATCAAACACGGGGAATCAGAGGCGGGGAATCAGAGCTGGGGAATCAGAGGCGGGGAATCAGAGTTGGGGAATCAGAGGCGTGGAATCAGATATGGGGAAACAGAGGCGGGGAATCAGAGGCGGGGAAACAGAGGCGGGGAATCAGATATGGGGAATCAGAGGTGGGGAATCAGATATGGGGAAACAGAGGCGGGGAATCAGAGGCGGAAAACAGAGGCGGGGAATCAGTGGTTGGGAATCAGAGGCAGGGAATCAGATATGGGGAATCAGAGGTGGGGAATCAGTGGTTGGGAATCAGAGGCAGGTAATCAGAGGCGGGGAATCAGAGGCGGGGAATCAGAGGCAGGGAATCAGATGTGCGGAATCAGAGATGGGGAATCAGAGTCCGGGAATCAGAGATGGGGAATCAGAGGCGGGGAATGAGATATGGGGAATCAGAGGCGGGGAATCAGAGGCGGGGAAACAGAGGCGGGGAATCAGATATGGGGAATCAGAGGTGGGGAATCAGATATGGGGAAACAGAGGCGGGGAATCAGAGGCGGAAAACAGAGGCGGGGAATCAGTGGTTGGGAATCAGAGGCAGGGAATCAGATATGGGGAATCAGAGGTGGGGAATCAGTGGTTGGGAATCAGAGGCAGGTAATCAGAGGCGGGGAATTAGAGGCGGGGAATCAGAGGCAGGGAATCAGATGTGCGGAATCAGAGATGGGGAATCAGAGTCCGGGAATCAGAGATGGGGAATCAGAGGCGGGGAATGAGATATGGGGAATCAGAGGCGGGGAATCAGAGGCGGGGAAACAGATGCGGTGAATCAGATATGGGGAATCAGAGGTGGCGAATCAAAGGCGCTGAATCAGGGATGGGGAATCAGAGGCGGGGAATCAGAGGCAGGGAATCAAACACGGGGAATCAGAGGCGGGGAATCAGAGTTGGGGAATCAGAGGTGGGGAATCAGAGGCGGGGAAACAGAGGCGGGGAATCAGATATGGGGAATCAGAGGTGGGGAATCAGATGTTACGAATCAGAGGCAGTGAATCAGAGGCGGGGTATCAGAGGTGGGGAATCAGAGGCAGGGAATCAGATGTGCGGAATCAGAGATGGGGAATCAGAGGCAGGGAATCAGAGGCGGGGAATCAGAGGCAGGGAATCAGAGGCCGGGAATCAGAGGCGGGGAATCAGATATGGGGAATCAGAGGTGGGGAATCAGAGGCAGGGTATCAGATGTGCGGAATCAGAGATGGGGAGTCAGAGGCAGAGAATCAGAATCAGAAGCGGGGAATAAGAGGCCGGGAATCAGAGGTGGGGAATCAGAGTCCGGGAATCAGAGATGGGGAATCAGAGGCGGGGAATGAGATATTGGGAATCAGAGGCGGGGAATCAGAGGCAGGGAAACAGAGGCGGGGAATCAGATATGGGGAATCAGAGGTTGGGAATCAGAGGCAGGGAATCAGAAGTGGGGAATCAGAGGCTGGGAATCAGATGCGGGGAATCAGAGGCGGGGAATCAGAGCTGGGGAATCAGAGGCGTGGAATCAGATTTGGGGAATCAGAGGCCGGGAATCAGATGCCGGGAATAAGAGGCCGGGAATCAGAGGTGGGGAATCTGAGTCCGGGAATCAGAAATGGGGAATCAGAGGCGGGGAATGAGATATGGGGAAACAGAGGCGGGGAATCAGATGCAGGGAAACAGAGGCGGGGAATCAGATATGGGGAATCAGAGGAGGGGAATCAGAGGTTGGGAATCAGAGGCAGGGACTCAGAGGTTGGGATTCAGAGGCAGGGAATCAGATGCGGGGAATAAGACGCGGGGATTCAGAGCTGGGTAATCAGAGGCGGGGAATCAGAGTTTGGGAATCAGAGGCGGGGAATAAGATTTGGGGAAACAGAGGCAGGGAATTAGAGGCGGGGAAACAGAGGCGGGGAATCAGATATGGGGAATCAGAGGTGGGGTATCAGAGGCAGGGAATCAGATGTGCGGAATCAGAGATGGGGAATCAGAGGCAGGGAATCAGAATAAGAAGCGGGGAATCAGAGCCCGGGAATAAGAGGACGGGAATCAGAGGTGGTTAATCAGAGTCCGGGAATCAGAGGCGGGGAATGAGATATGGGGAATTAGAGGCGGGGAAACAGAGACGGGGAATAAGATATGGGGAATCAGAGGTGGCGAATCAAAGGCGGTGAATCAGAGCTGGGGAATCAGAGGCGGGGAATCAGAGGCAGGGAATCAAACACGGGGAATGAGAGACGGGGAATCATAGCTGGGGAATCAGAGGCGGGGAATCAGAGTTGGGGAATCAGAGGCGGTGAATCAGATATGGGGAAACAGAGGCGGGAAATCAGAGGCGGGGAAACAGAGGCGGGGAATCAGATATGGGGAATCAGAGGTGGGGAATCAGATATGGGGAAACAGAGGCGGGGAATCAGAGGCGGGGAAACAGAGGCGGGGAATCAGATATGGGGAATCAGAGGTGGGGAATCAGTGGTTGGGAATCAGAGGCAGAGAATCAGATATGGGGAATCAGAGGTGGGGAATCAGTGGTTGGGAATCAGATGTGCGGAATCAGAGATGGGGAATCAGAGTCCGGGAAAGAGATGGGGAATCAGAGGCGGGGAATGAGATATGGGGAATCAGAGGCGGGGAAACATAGGTGGGGAATCAGATATGGGGAATCAGAGGTGGGGAATCAGAGGCGCTGAATCAGAGATGGTGAATCAGAGGCGGGGAATCAGAGGCAGGAAATCAGACATGGGGAATGAGAGGCTGGGAATCAGACACGGGGAATCAGAGGTGGGGAATCAGAGCTGGGGAATCAGAGGTGGGGAATCAGAGTTGGGGAATCAGAGGCGGGGAATCAGATATGGGGAAACAGAGGCGGGGAATCAGATGCAGGGAAACAGAGGCGGGGAATCAGATATGGGGAATCAGAGGAGGGGAATCAGAGGTTGGGAATCAGAGGCAGGGACTCAGAGGTTGGGATTCAGAGGCAGGGAATCAGATGCGGGGAATAAGATGCGGGGATTCAGAGCTGGGTAATCAGAGGCGGGGAATCAGAGTTGGGGAATCATAGGCGGGGAATTAGATATGGGGAAACAGAGGCGGGGAATTAGAGGCGGGGAAATAAAGGCGGGGAATCAGATATGGGGAATCAGAGGTGGGGAATCAGAGGCAGGGAATCAGATGTGCGGAATCAGAGATGTGGAATCAGAGGCAGGGAATCAGAATCAGAAGCGGAGAATCAGAGGCCGGGAATCAGAGGCCGGGAATCAGATGCCGGGAATAAGAGGCCGGGAATCAGAGGTGGGGAATCTGAGTCCGGGAATCAGAAATGGGGAATCAGAGGCGGGGAAACAGAGGCGGGGAATCAGATATGGGGAATCAGAGGTGGCGAATCAAAGGCGGTGAATCAGAGATGGGGAATCAGAGGCGGGGAATCAGAGGCAGGGAATCAAACACGGGGAATGAGAGACGGGGAATCATAGCTGTGGAATCAGAGGCGGGGAATCAGAGTTGGGGAATCAGAGGCAGTGAATCAGATATGGGGAAACAGAGGCGGGAAATCAGAGGCGGGGAAACAGAGGCGGGGAATCAGATATGTGGAATCAGAGGTGGGGAATCAGATATGGGGAAACAGGCGGGGAATCAGAGGCGGGGAAACAGAGGCGGGGAATCAGATATGGGGAATCAGAGGTGGGGAATCAGTGGTTGGGAATCAGAGGCAGAGAATCAGATAAGGGGAATCAGAGGTGGGGAATCAATGGTTGGGAATCAGATGTGCGGAATCAGAGATGGGGAATCAGAGTCCGGGAATCAGAGATGGGGAATCAGAGGCGGGGAATGAGATATGGGGAATCAGAGGTGGGGAATCAGAGGCAGGGAATCAGATGTGCGGAATCAGAGATGGGGAATCAGAGTCCGGGAATCAGAGATGGGGAATCAGAGGCGGGGAATGAGATATGAGGAATCAGACGCGGAGAATCAGAGGCGGGGAAACAGATGCTGGGAATCAGATATGGGGAATCAGAGGTGGCGAATCAAAGGCGCTGAATCAGAGATGGGGATTGAGAGGCGGGGAATCAGAGGCAGGGAATCAAACACGGGGAATCAGAGGCGGGTAATCAGAGTTGGGGAATCAGAGGCGGGGACTCAGATATTGGGGAAACAGAGGCGGGGAATCAGAGGCGGGGAAACAGTGGCGGGGAATCAGATATGTGGAATCAGAGGTGGGGAATCAGAGGTTGAGAATCAGAGGCAGGGAATCAGAGGCGGGGAATCAGAGGCTGGGAATGAGTGGCAGGGAATCAGATGTGCGGAATCAGAGATGGGGAATCAGAGGCAGGGAATCAGAGGCGGGGAATCAGAGGCAGGGAATCAGAGGTCGGGAATCAGAGTCGGGGAATCAGTTATGGGGAATCAGAGGTGGGGAATCAGAGGCAGGGAATCAGATGTGCGGAATCAGAGGTGGGGAATCAGAGTCCGGGAATCAGAGATGGGGAATCAGAGGCGGGGAATGAGATATTGGGAATCAGAGGCGGGAAATCAGAGGCAGGGAAAAAGAGGCGGAGAATCAGATATGGGGAATCAGAGATGGCGAATCAAAGGCGTTGAATCAGAGATGGGGAATCAGAGGCGGGGAATCAGAGGTGGGGAATCAGAGTTGGGGAATCAGAGGCGGGGAATCAGATATGGGGAAACAGAGGTGGGGAATCAGAGGCGGGGAAACAGAGGTGGGGAATCAGATATGGGGAATCAGAGGTGGGGAATCAGAGGTTGGGAATCAAACACTGGGAATGAGAGACGGGGAATCATAGCTGCGGAATCAGAGGCGGGGAATCAGAGTTGGGGAATCAGAGGCGGGGAATCAGATATGGGGAAACAGAGGCGGGGAACAGAGGTGGGGAATCAGATATGGGGAAACAGAGGCGGGGAATCAGAGGCGGGGAAACAGAGGCGGGGAATCAGATATGGGGAATCAGAGGTGGGGAATCAGATATGGGGAAACAGAGGCGGGGAATACGAGGCGGGAAACACAGGCGGGGAATCAGATATGGGGAATCAGAGGTGGGGAATCAGTGGTTGGGAATCAGAGGCAGGGAATCAGATATGGGGAATCAGAGGTGGGGAATCAGTGGTTGGGAATCAGAGGCAGGTAATCAGAGGCGGGGAATCAGAGGCGGGGAATCAGAGGCAGGGAATCAGATGTGCGGAATCAGAGATGGGGAATCAGAGTCCGGGAATCAGAGATGGGGAATCAGAGGCGGGGAATGAGATATGGGGAATCAGAGGCGGGGAATCAGAGGCGGGGAAGCAGTTGCGGGGAATCAGATATGGGGAATCAGAGGTGGGGAATCAGAGGCAGGGTATCAGATGTGCGGAATCAGAGATGGGGAGTCAGAGGCAGAGAATCAGAATCAGAATCGGGGAATAAGATGCCGGGAATCAGATGTGGGGAATCAGAGTCCGGGAATCAGAGATGGGGAATCAGAGGCGGGGAATGAGATATTGGGAATCAGACGCGGGGAATCAGAGGCGGGGAATCAGAGGCAGGGAAAAAGAGGCGGGGAATCAGATATGGGGAATTAGAGGTTGGGAATCAGTAGCAGGAAATCAGAAGTGGGGAATCAGAGGCTGGGAATAAGATGCGGGGAATCAGAGGCGGGGAATCAGAGCTGGGGAATCAGAAGCGGGGAATCAGAGTTGGGGAATCAGAGGCAGGGAATTAGATATGGGGAAATAGAGGAGGGGAATCAGAGGCGGGGAAACAGAGGCGGGGAATCAGATATGGGGAATCAGAGGTGGGGAATAAGTGGCAGGGAAGCAGAGGCGGGGTATCAGAGATGGGGAATCAGAGGCGGGGAATCTGAGTTGGGGTATCAGAGGCGGGGAATCAGATATGGGGAAACAGGCGGGCCATCAGAGGCGGGGAAACAGAGGCGGGGAATCAGATATGGGGAATCAGAGGTGGGGAATCAGAGGCAGGGAATCAGATGTGCGGAACCAGAGATGGGGTATCAGAGGCATGGAATCAGAATCAGAAGTGGGGAATCAGAGGCCGGGAATCAGATGCCGGGAATAAGAGGCCGGGAATCAGAGGTGTGGAATCAGAGGCGGGGAATGAGATATGGGGAATCAGAGGCGGGGAATCAGAGGCGGGGAAACAGAGGCGGGGAATCAGTTATGGGGAATCAGAGGTGGCGAATCAAAGGTTGTGAATCAGAGATGGGGAATCAGAGGCGGGGAATCAGAGGCAGGGAATCAGAGTTGGGGAATCAGAGGCGTGGAATCAGATATGGGGAAACAGAGGCGGTGAATCAGAGGCGGGGAAACATAGGTGGGGAATCAGATATGGGGAATCAGTGGTGGGGAATCAGAGGCGCTGAATCAGAGATGGTGAATCAGAGGCGGGGAATCAGAGGAGGGGAAACAGAGGCGGGGAATCAGATATGGGGAATCAGAGGAGGGGAATCAGAGGTTGGGAATCAGAGGCAGGGACTCAGAGGTTGGGATTCAGAGGCAGGGAATCAGATGCGGGGAATAAGACGCGGGGATTCAGAGCTGGGTAATCAGAGGCGGGGAATCATAGTTGGGGAATCAGAGGCGGTGAATCAGATATGGGGAAACAGAGGCGGGAAATCAGAGGCGGGGAAACAGAGGCGGGGAATCAGATATGGGGAATCAGAGGTGGGGAATCAGATATGGGGAAACAGAGGCGGGGAATCAGAGGCGGGGAAACAGAGGCGGGGAATCAGATATGGAGAATCAGAGGTGGGGAATCAGTGGTTGGGAATCAGAGGCAGAGAATCAGATATGGGGAATCAGAGGTGGGGAATCAGTGGTTGGGAATCAGATGTGCGGAATCAGAGATGGGGAATCAGAGACCGGGAATCAGAGATGGGGAATCAGAGGCGGGGAATGAGATATGGGGAATCAGTGGCGGGGAATCAGAGGCAGGGAATCAGATGTGCGGAATCAGAGATGGGGAATCAGAGTCCGGGAATCAGAGATGGGGAATCAGAGGCGGGGAATGAGATATGGGGAATCAGAGGCGGGGAATCAGAGGCGGGGAAACAGATGCTGGGAATCAGATATGGGGAATCAGAGGTGGCGAATCAAAGGCGCTGAATCAGAGATGGGGAATGAGAGGCGGGGAATCAGAGGCAGGGAATCAAACACGGGGAATCAGAGGCGGGGAATCAGAGTTGGGGAATCAGAGGCGGGGACTCAGATATTGGGGAAACAGAGGCGGGGAATCAGAGGCGGGGAAACAGTGGCGGGGAATCAGATATGTGGAATCAGAGGTGGGGAATCAGAGGTTGAGAATCAGAGGCAGGGAATCAGAGGCGGGGAATCAGAGGCGGGGAATCAGTGGCAGGGAATCAGATGTGCGGAATCAGAGATGGGGAATCAGAGGCAGGGAATCAGAGGCACGGAATCAGAGGCCGGGAATCAGAGGCGGGGAATCAGATATGGGGAATCAGAGGTGGGGAATGAGAGGCAGGGAATCAGATGTGCGGAATCAGAGATGGGGAATCAGAGGCAGAGAATCAGAATCAGAAGCGGGGAATAAGAGGCCGGGAATCAGAGGTGGGGAATCAGAGTCCGGGAATCAGAGATGGGGAATCAGAGGCGGGGAATGAGATATTGGGAATCAGAGGCGGGGAATCAGAGGCAGGGAAACAGAGGCGGGAATCAGATATGGGGAATCAGAGGTTGGGAATCAGAGGCAGGGAATCAGAGGTGGGGAATCAGAGGCATGGAATCAGATGCGGGGAATCAGAGGCGGGGAATCAGAGCTGGGGAATCAGAGGCGGGCAATCAGAGTTGGGGAATCAGAGGCCGGGAATTAGATATGGGGAAACAGAGGAGGGGAATCAGAGGCGGGGAAACAGAGGCGGGGAATCAGATATGGGGAATCAGAGGTGGGGAATATGTTGCAGGGAAGCAGAGGCCGGGTATCAGAGCTGGGGTATAAGAGGCGGGGAATCTGAGTTGGGGTATCAGAGGCGGGGAATCAGATATGGGGAAACAGAGGCGGGGCATCAGAGGTGGGGAAACAGAGGCGGGGAATCAGATATGGGGAATCAGATGTGGGGAATCAGAGGCAGGGAATCAGATGTGCGGAATCAGAGATGGGGAATCAGAGGCATGGAATCAGAATCAGAAGCGGGGTATCAGAGGCCGGGAATCAGAGGCCGGGAATCAGATGCCGGGAATAAGAGGCCAGGAATCAGAGGTGGGGAATCAGAGTCCGGGAATCAGAGATGGGGAATCAGAGGCGGGGAATGAGATATGGGGAATCAGAGGTGGGGAATCAGAGGCGGGGAAACAGAGGCGGGGAATCAGATATGGGGAATCAGAGGTGGCGAATCAAAGGTTGTGAATCAGAGATGGTGAATCAGAGGCGGGGAATCAGAGGCAGGGAATCAAACACGGGGAATCAGAGGCTGGGAATCAGAGCTGGGGAATCAGAGGCGGGGAATCAGAGTTGGGGAATCAGAGGCGTGGAATCAGATATGGGGAAAAAGAGGCGGGGAATCAGAGGCGGGGAAACAGAGGCGGGGAATCAGATATGGGGAATCAGAGGTGGGGAATCAGATATGGGGAAACAGAGGCGGGGAATCAGAGGCGGAAAACAGAGGCGGGGAATCAGTGGTTGGGAATCAGAGGCAGGGGATCAGATATGGGGAATCAGAGGTGGGGAATCAGTGGTTGGGAATCAGAGGCAGGTAATCAGAGGCGGGGAATCAGAGGCGGGGAATCAGAGGAAGGGAATCAGATGTGCGGAATCAGAGATGGGGAATCAGAGTCCGGGAATCAGAGATGGGGAATCAGAGGCGGGGAATGAGATATGGGGAATCAGAGGCGGGGAATCAGAGGCGGGGATACAGATGCAGTGAATCAGATATGGGGAATCAGAGGTGGCGAATCAAAGGCGCTGAATCAGAGATGGGGAATCAGAGGTGGGGAATCAGAGGCAGGGAATCAAACACGGGGAATCAGAGGCGGGGAATCATAGTTGGGGAATCAGAGGCGGGGAATCAGAGGCGGGGAAACAGAGGCGGGGAATCAGATATGGGGAATCAAAGGTGGGGAATCAGATGTTACGAATCAGAGGCAGTGAATCAGAGGCGGGGAATCAGAGGCGGGGAATCAGAGGCAGGGAATCAGATGTGCGGAATCAGAGATGGGGAATCAGAGGCAGGGAATCAGAGGTGGGGAATCAGAGGCAGGGAATCAGAGGCCGGGAATCAGAGGCGGGGAATCAGATATGGGGAATCAGAGGTGGGGAATCAGAGGCAGGGTATCAGATGTGCGGAATCAGAGATGGGGAGTCAGAGGCAGAGAATCAGAATCAGAAGCGGGGAGTAAGAGGCCGGGAATCAGAGGTGGGGAATCAGAGTCCGGGAATCAGAGATGGGGAATCAGAGGAGGGAAAGAGATATTGGGAATCAGAGGCGGGGAATCAGAGGCAGGGAAACAGAGGCGGGGAATCAGATATGGGGAATCAGAGGTTGGGAATCAGAGGCAGGGAATCAGAAGTGGGGAATCAGAGGCTGGGAATCAGATGCGGGGAATCAGAGGCGGGGAATCAGAGCTGGGGAATCAAAGGCGGGGAATCAGATTTGGGGAATCAGAGGCAGGGAATTAGATATGGGGAAACAGAGGAGGGGAATCAGAGGCGGGGAAACAGAGGCGTGGAATCATATATGGGGAATCAGAGGTGGGGAATAAGTGGCAGGGAAGCAGAGGCGGGGTATCAGAGCTGGGGAATCAGAGGCGGGGAATCTGAGTTGGGTTATCAGAGGAGGGGAATCAGATATGGGGAAATAGGCGGGGCATCAGAGGCAGGGAAACAGAGGCGGGGAATCAGATATGGGGAATCAGAGGTGGGGAATCAGAGGCAGGGAATCAGATGTGCGGAATCAGAGATGTGGTATCAGAGGCATGGAATCAGAATCAGAAGCGGAGAATCAGAGGCCGGGAATCAGAGGCCGGGAATCAGATGCCGGGAATAAGAGGCCGGGAATCAGAGGTGGGGAATCTGAGTCCGGGAATCAGAAATGGGGAATCAGAGGCGGGGAATGAGATATGGGGAAACAGAGGCGGGGAATCAGATGCAGGGAAACAGAGGCGGGGAATCAGATATGGGGAATCAGAGGAGGGAAATCAGAGGTTGGGAATCAGAGGCAGGGACTCAGAGGTTGGGGTTCAGAGGCAGGGAATCAGATGCGGGGAATAAGACGCGGGGATTCAGAGCTTGGTAATCAGAGGCGGGGAATCAGAGTTGGGGAATCAGAGGCGGGGAATTAGATATGGGGAAACAGAGGCGGGGAATTAGAGGCGGGGAAACAGAGGCGGGGAATCAGATATCGGGAATCAGTGGTGGGGAATCAGAGGCAGGTAATCAGATGTGCGGAATCAGAGATGGGGAATCAGAGGCAGGGAATCAGAATCAGAAGCGGGGAATCAGAGGCCGGGAATAAGAGGCCGGGAATCAGAGGTGGTTAATCAGAGTCCGGGAATCAGAGGCGGGGAATGAGATATGGGGAATTAGAGGCGGGGAATCAGAGGCGGGGAAACAGAGGCGGGGAATAAGATATGGGGAATCAGAGGTGGCGAATCAAAGGCGGTGAATCAGAGCTGGGGAATCAGAGGCGGGGAATCAGAGGCAGGGAATCAAACACGGGGAATGAGAGACGGGGAATCATAGCTGGGGAATCAGAGGCGGGGAATCAGAGTTGGGGAATCAGAGGCGGTAAATCAGATATGGGGAAACAGAGGCGGGAAATCAGAGGCGGGGAAACAGAGGCGGGGAATCAGATATGGGGAATCAGAGGTGGGGAATCAGATATGGGGAAACAGAGGCGGGGAATCAGAGGCGGGGAAACAGAGGCGGGGAATCAGATATGGGGAATCAGAGGTGGGGAATCAGTGGTTGGGAATCAGAGGCAGAGAATCAGATATGGGGAATCAGAGGTGGGGAATCAGTGGTTGGGAATCAGATGTGCGGAATCAGAGATGGGGAATCAGAGTCCGGGAATCAGAGATGGGGAATCAGAGGCGGGGAATGAGATATGGGGAATCAGAGGCGGGGAAACATAGGTGGGGAATCAGATATGGGGAATCAGAGGTGGGGAATCAGAGGCGCTAAATCAGAGATGGTGAATCAGAGGCGGGGAATCAGAGGCAGGAAATCAGACATGGGGAATGAGAGGCTGGGAATCAGACACGGGGAATCAGAGGTGGGGAATCAGAGCTGGGGAATCAGAGGTTGGGAATCAGAGTTGGGGAATCAGAGGCGGGGAATCAGATATGGGGAAACAGAGGCGGGGAATCAGATGCAGGGAAACAGAGGCGGGGAATCAGATATGGGGAATCAGAGGAGGGGAATCAGAGGTTGGGAATCAGAGGCAGGGACTCAGAGGTTGAGATTCAGAGGCAGGGAATCAGATGCGGGGAATAAGACGCGGGGATTCAGAGCTGGGTAATCAGAGGCGGGGAATCAGAGTTGGGGAATCAGAGGCGGGGAATTAGATATGGGGAAACAGAGGCGGGGAATTAGAGGCGGGGAAACAGAGGCGGGGAATCAGATATGGGGAATCAGAGGTGGGGAATCAGAGGCAGGGAATCAGATGTGCGGAATCAGAGATGGGGAATCAGAGGCAGGGAATCAGAATCAGAAGCGGAGAATCAGAGGCGGGGAATAAGAGGCCGGGAATCAGAGGTGGGTAATCAGAGTCCGGGAATCAGAGGCGGGGAATGAGATATGGGGAATTAGAGGCGGGGAATCAGAGGCGGGGAGACAGAGGCGGGGAATCAGATATGGGGAATCAGAGGTGGCGAATCAAATGCGGTGAATCAGAGATGGGGAATCAGAGGCGGGGAATCAGAGGCAGGGAATCAAACACGGGGAATGAGAGACGGGGATTTATAGCTGGGGAATCAGAGGCGGGGAATCAGAGTTGGGGAATCAGAGGCGGTGAATCAGATATGGGGAAACAGAGGCGGGAAATCAGAGGCGGGGAAACAGAGGCGGGGAATCAGATATGGGGAATAAGAGGTGGGGAATCAGATATGGGGAAACAGAGGCGGGGAATCAGAGGCGGGGAAACAGAGGCGGGGAATCAGATATGGGGAATCAGAGGTGGGGAATCAGTGGTTGGGAATCAGAGGCAGAGAATCAGATATGGAGAATCAGAGGTGGTAAATCAGTGGTTGGGAATCAGATGTGCGGAATCAGAGATGGGGAATCAGAGTCCGGGAATCAGAGATGGGGAATCAGAGGCGGGGAATGAGATATGGGGAATCAGAGGCGGGGAATCAGAGGCAGGGGATCAGATGTGCGGAATCAGAGATGGGGAATCAGAGTCCGGGAATCAGAGATGGGGAATCAGAGGCGGGGAATGAGATATGGGGAATCAGATGCGGAGAATCAGAGGCGGGGAAACAGATGCTGTGAATCAGATATGGGGAATCAGAGGTGGCGAATCAAAGGCGCTGAATCAGAGATGGGGAATGAGAGGCGGGGAATCAGAGGCAGGGAATCAAACACGGGGAATCAGAGGCGGGGAATCAGAGTTGGGGTATCAGAGGCGGGGACTCAGATATTGGGGAAACAGAGGCGGGGAATCAGAGGCGGGGAAACAGTGGCGGGGAATCAGATATGTGGAATCAGAGTTGGGGAATCAGAGGTTGAGAATCAGAGGCAGGGAATCAGAGGCGGGGAATCAGAGGCGGGGAATGAGTGGCAGGGAATCAGATGTGCGGAATCAGAGATGGGGAATCGGAGGCAGGGAATCAGAGGCGGGGAATCAGAGGCAGGGAATCAGAGGTCGGGAATCAGAGGCGGGGAATCAGATATGGGGAATCAGAGGTGGGGAATCAGAGGCAGGGAATCAGATGTGCGGAATCAGAGGTGGGGAATCAGAGTCCGGGAATCAGAGATGGGGAATCAGAGGCGGGGAATGAGATATTGGGAATCAGAGGCGGGGAATCAGAGGCAGGGAAACAGAGGCAGAGAATCAGATATGGGGAATCAGAGGTGGGGAATCAGAGGTTGGGAATCAAACACGGGGAATGAGAGTCGGGGAATCATAGCTGGGGAATCAGAGGCGGGGAATCAGAGTTGGGGAATCAGAGGCGGGGAATCAGATATGGGGAAACAGAGGCGGGGAACAGAGGCGGGGAATCAGATATGGGGAAACAGAGGCGGGGAATCAGAGGCGGGGAAACAGAGGCGGGGAATCAGATATGGGGAATCAGAGGTGGGGAATCAGATATGGGGAAACAGAGGCGGGGAATACGAGGCGGGAAACACAGGCGGGGAATCAGATATGGGGAATCAGAGGTGGGGAATCAGTGGTTGGGAATCAGAGGCAGGGAATCAGATATGGGGAATCAGAGGTGGGGAATCAGTGGTTGGGAATCAGAGGCAGGTAATCAGAGGCGGGGAATCAGAGGCGGGGAATCAGAGGCAGGGAATCAGATGTGCGGAATCAGAGATGGGGAATCAGAGTCCGGGAATCAGAGATGGGGAATGAGAGGCGGGGAATGAGATATGGGGAATCAGAGGCGGGGAATCAGAGGCGGGGAAGCAGTTGCGGGGAATCAGATATGTGGAATCAGAGGTGGCGAATCAAAGGCGCTGAATCAGAGATGGGGAATCAGAGGCGGGGAATCAGAGGCAGGGAATCAAACACGGGGAATCAGAGGCGGGGAATCAGAGTTGGGGAATGAGAGGCGGGGAATCAGATATGGGGAAACAGAGGCGGGGAATCAGAAGCGGGGAATAAGAGGCCGGGAATCAGATGTGGGGAATCAGAGTCCGGGAATCAGAGATGGGGAATCAGAGGCGGGGAATGAGATATTGGGAATCAGAGGCGGGGAATCAGAGGCGGGGAATAAGAGGCAGGGAAACAGAGGCGGGGAATCAGATATGGGGAATTAGATGTTGGGAATCTGAGGCAGGGAATCAGAAGTGGGGAATCAGAGGCTGGGAATCAGATGCGGGGAATCAGAGGCGGGGAATCAGAGTTGGGGAATCAGAGGCACGGAATTAGATATGGGGAAACAGAGGAGGCGAATCAGAGGCGGGGAAACAGAGGCGGGGAATCAGATATGGGGAAACAGACGGGGCATCAGAGGCGGGGAAACAGAGGCGGGGAATCAGATATGGGGAATCAGAGGTGGGGAATCAGAGGCAGGGAATCAGATGTGCGGAATCAGAGATGGGGTATCAGAGGCATGGAATCAGAATCAGAAGTGGGGAATCAGAGGCCGGGAATCAGAGGCCGGGAATCAGATGCCGGGAATAAGAGGCCGGGAATCAGACGTGGGGAATCAGAGGCGGGGAATGAGATATGGGGAATCAGAGGCGGGGAATCAGAGGCGGGGAAACAGAGGCGCGGAATCAGATATGGGGAATCAGAGGTGGCGAATCAAAGGTTGTGAATCAGAGATGGGGAATCAGAGGCGGGGAATCAGAAGCAGGGAAACAAACACGGGGAATCAGAGGCGGGGAATCAGAGCTGGGGAATCAGAGGCGGGGAATCAGAGTTGGGGAATCAGAGGCGTGGAATCAGATATGGGGAAACAGAGGCGGGGAATCAGAGGCGGGGAAACAGAGGTGGGGAATCAGATATGGGGAATCAGAGGTGGGGAATCAGAGGTTGGGAGTCAGAGGCAGGGAATCAGAGGCGGGGAATCAGAGGCGGGGAATCAGAGGCAGGGAATCAGATGTGCAGAATCAGAGAAGGGGAATCAGAGGCAGGGAATCAGAGGCAGGGAATCAGAGGCGGGGAATCAGAGGCCGGGAATCAGAGGCCGGGAATCAGAGGCCGGGAATGAGAGGCCGGGAATCAGAGGCCGGAAATCAGAGGCCGGGAATCAGAGGTGGGGAATAAGAGGCACGGAATCAGATGTGCGGTATCAGAGATGGGGAATCACAGGCAGGGAATCAGAGGCGGGGAATCAGAGGCGCGGAATCAGAGGCAGGGAATCGAATGTGCGGAATCAGAGATGGGGAATCATAGGTGGGGAATCAGAGTCCGGGAATCAGAGATGGGGAATTAGAAGCGGGGAATCAGAGGCGGGGAAACATAGGTGGGGAATCAGATATGGGGAATCAGAGGTGGGGAATCAGAGGCGCTGAATCAGAGATGGTGAATCAGAGGCGGGGAATCAGAGGCAGGAAATCAGACATGGGGAATGAGAGGCTGGGAATCAGACACGGGGAATCAGAGGTGGGGAATCAGAGCTGGGGAATCAGAGGTGGGGAATCAGAGTTGGGGAATCAGAGGCGGGGAATCAGATATGGGGAAATAGAGGCGGGGAATCAGATGCAGGGAAACAGAGGCGGGGAATCAGATATGGGGAATCAGAGGAGGGGAATCAGAGGTTGGGAATCAGAGGCAGGGACTCAGAGGTTGGGATTCAGAGGCAGGGATTCAGATGCGGGGAATAAGACGCGGGGATTCAGAGCTGGTTAATCAGAGGCGGGGAATCAGAGTTGGGGAATCAGAGGCGGGGAATTAGATATGGGGAAACAGAGGCGGGGATTTAGAGGCGGGGAAACAGAGGCGGGGAATCAGATATGGGGAATCAGAGGTGGGGAATCAGAGGCAGGGAATCAGATGTGCGGAATCAGAGATGGGGAATCAGAGGCAGGGAATCAGAATCAGAAGCGGGGAATCAGAGGTCGGGAATAAGAGGCCGGGAATCAGAGGTGGGTAATCAGAGTCCGGGAATCAGAGGCGGGGAATGAGATATGGGGAATTAGAGGCGGGGAATCAGAGGCGGGGAAACAGAGGCGGGGAATCAGAGGTGGGGAATCAGTGTCCGGGAATCAGAGATGGGGAATCAGAGGCGGGGAATGAGATATTGGGAATCAGAGGCGAGGAATCAGAGGCAGGGAAACAGAGGCGGGGAATCAGATATGGGGAATCAGAGGTTGGGAATCAGAGGCAGGGAATCAGAAGTGGGGAATCAGAGGCTGGGAATCAGATGCGGGGAATCAGAGGCGGGGAATCAGAGCTGGGGAATCAAAGGCGGGGAATCAGATTTGGGGAATCAGAGGCAGGGAATTAGATATGGGGAAACAGAGGAGGGGAATCAGAGGCGGGGAAACAGAGGCGTGGAATCATATATGGGGAATCAGAGGTGGGGAATAAGTGGCAGGGAAGCAGAGGCGGGGTATCAGAGCTGGGGAATCAGAGGCGGGGAATCTGAGTTGGGTTATCAGAGGAGGGGAATCAGATATGGGGAAATAGGCGGGGCATCAGAGGCAGGGAAACAGAGGCGGGGAATCAGATATGGGGAATCAGAGGTGGGGAATCAGAGGCAGGGAATCAGATGTGCGGAATCAGAGATGGGGTATCAGAGGCATGGAATCAGAATCAGAAGCGGAGAATCAGAGGCCGGGAATCAGAGGCCGGGAATCAGATGCCGGGAATAAGAGGCCGGGAATCAGAGGTGGGGTATCTGAGTCCGGGAATCAGAAATGGGGAATCAGAGGCGGGGAATGAGATATGGGGAAACAGAGGCGGGGAATCAGATGCAGGGAAACAGAGGCGGGGAGTCAGATATGGGGAATCAGAGGAGGGGAATCAGAGGTTGGGAATCAGAGGCAGGGACTCAGAGGTTGGGGTTCAGAGGCAGGGAATCAGATGCGGGGAATAAGACGCGGGGATTCAGAGCTGGGTAATCAGAGGCGGGGAATCAGAGTTGGGGAATCAGAGGCGGGGAATTAGATATGGGGAAACAGAGGCGGGGAATTAGAGGCGGGGAAACAGAGGCGGGGAATCAGATATCGGGAATCAGAGGTGGGGAATCAGAGGCAGGGAATCAGATGTGCGGAATCAGAGATGGGGAATCAGAGGCAGGGAATCAGAATCAGAAGCGGGGAATCAGAGGCCGGGAATAAGAGGCCGAGAATCAGAGGTGGTTAATCAGAGTCTGGGAATCAGCGGCGGGGAATGAGATATGGGGAATTAGAGGCGTGGAATCAGAGGCGGGGAAACAGAGGCGGGGAATAAGATATGGAGAATCAGAGGTGGCGAATCAAAGGCGGTGAATCAGAGCTGGGGAATCAGAGGCGGGGAATCAGAGGCAGGGAATCAAACACGGGGAATGAGAGACGGGGAATCATAGCTGGGGAATCAGAGGCGGGGAATCAGAGTTGGGGAATCAGAGGCGGTAAATCAGATATGGGGAAACAGAGGCGGGAAATCAGAGGCGGGGAAACAGAGGCGGGGAATCAGATATGGGGAATCAGAGGTGGGGAATCAGATATGGGGAAACAGAGGCGGGGAATCAGAGGCGGGGAAACAGAGGCGAGGAATCAGATATGGGGAATCAGAGGTGGGGAATCAGTGGTTGGGAATCAGAGGCAGAGAATCAGATATGGGGAATCAGAGGTGGGGAATCAGTGGTTGGGAATCAGATGTGCGGAATCAGAGATGGGGAATCAGAGTCCGGGAATCAGAGATGGGGAATCAGAGGCGGGGAATGAGATATGGGGAATCAGAGGCGGGGAAACATAGGTGGGGAATCAGATATGGGGAAACAGAGGTGGGGAATCAGAGGCGCTAAATCAGAGATGGTGAATCAGAGGCGGGGAATCAGAGGCAGGAAATCAGATATGGGGAATGAGAGGCTGGGAATCAGACACGGGGAATCAGAGGTGGGGAATCAGAGCTGGGGAATCAGAGGTTGGGAATCAGAGTTGGGGAATCAGAGGCGGGGAATCAGATATGGGGAAACAGAGGCGGGGAATCAGAGGCGGGGAAGCAGTTGCGGGGAATCAGATATGTGGAATCAGAGGTGGCGAATCAAAGGCGCTGAATCAGAGATGGGGAATCAGAGGCGGGGAATCAGAGGCAGGGAATCAAACACGGGGAATCAGAGGCGGGGAATCAGAGTTGGGGAATGAGAGGCGGGGAATCAGATATGGGGAAACAGAGGCGGGGAATCAGAAGCGGGGAATAAGAGGCCGGGAATCAGATGTGGGGAATCAGAGTCCGGGAATCAGAGATGGGGAATCAGAGGCGGGGAATGAGATATTGGGAATCAGAGGTGGGGAATCAGAGGCGGGGAATAAGAGGCAGGGAATCAGAGCTGGGGAATCAGAGGCGTGGAATCAGATATGGGGAAACAGAGGCGGGGAATCAGAGGCGGGGAAACAGAGGCGGGGAATCAGATATGGGGAATCAGAGGTGGGGAATCAGAGGTTGGGAATCAGAGGCAGGGAATCAGAAGTGGGGAATCAGAGGCTGGGAATCAGATGCGGGGAATCAGAGGCGGGGAATCAGAGGCAGGGAATCAGATGTGCGGAATCAGAGATGGGGAATCAGAGGCAGGGAATCAGAGGTGGGGAATCAGAGGCAGGGAATCAGAGGCCGGGAATCAGAGGCGGGGAATCAGATATGGGGAATCAGAGGTGGGGAATCAGAGGCAGGGTATCAGATGTGCGGAATCAGAGATGGGGAGTCAGAGGCAGAGAATCAGAATCAGAAGCGGGGAGTAAGAGGCCGGGAATCAGAGGTGGGGAATCAGAGTCCGGGAATCAGAGATGGGGAATCAGAGGAGGGAAAGAGATATTGGGAATCAGAGGCGGGGAATCAGAGGCAGGGAAACAGAGGCGGGGAATCAGATATGGGGAATCAGAGGTTGGGAATCAGAGGCAGGGAATCAGAAGTGGGGAATCAGAGGCTGGGAATCAGATGCGGGGAATCAGAGGCGGGGAATCAGAGCTGGGGAATCAAAGGCGGGGAATCAGATTTGGGGAATCAGAGGCAGGGAATTAGATATGGGGAAACAGAGGAGGGGAATCAGAGGCGGGGAAACAGAGGCGTGGAATCATATATGGGGAATCAGAGGTGGGGAATAAGTGGCAGGGAAGCAGAGGCGGGGTATCAGAGCTGGGGAATCAGAGGCGGGGAATCTGAGTTGGGTTATCAGAGGAGGGGAATCAGATATGGGGAAATAGGCGGGGCATCAGAGGCAGGGAAACAGAGGCGGGGAATCAGATATGGGGAATCAGAGGTGGGGAATCAGAGGCAGGGAATCAGATGTGCGGAATCAGAGATGGGGTATCAGAGGCATGGAATCAGAATCAGAAGCGGAGAATCAGAGGCCGGGAATCAGAGGCCGGGAATCAGATGCCGGGAATAAGAGGCCGGGAATCAGAGGTGGGGAATCTGAGTCCGGGAATCAGAAATGGGGAATCAGAGGCGGGGAATGAGATATGGGGAAACAGAGGCGGGGAATCAGATGCAGGGAAACAGAGGCTGGGAATCAGATATGGGGAATCAGAGGAGGGAAATCAGAGGTTGGGAATCAGAGGCAGGGACTCAGAGGTTGGGGTTCAGAGGCAGGGAATCAGATGCGGGGAATAAGACGCGGGGATTCAGAGCTTGGTAATCAGAGGCGGGGAATCAGAGTTGGGGAATCAGAGGCGGGGAATTAGATATGGGGAAACAGAGGCGGGGAATTAGAGGCGGGGAAACAGAGGCGGGGAATCAGATATCGGGAATCAGAGGTGGGGAATCAGAGGCAGGTAATCAGATGTGCGGAATCAGAGATGGGGAATCAGAGGCAGGGAATCAGAATCAGAAGCGGGGAATCAGAGGCCGGGAATAAGAGGCCGGGAATCAGAGGTGGTTAATCAGAGTCCGGGAATCAGAGGCGGGGAATGAGATATGGGGAATTAGAGGCGGGGAATCAGAGGCGGGGAAACAGAGGCGGGGAATAAGATATGGGGAATCAGAGGTGGCGAATCAAAGGCGGTGAATCAGAGCTGGGGAATCAGAGGCGGGGAATCAGAGGCAGGGAATCAAACACGGGGAATGAGAGACGGGGAATCATAGCTGGGGAATCAGAGGCGGGGAATCAGAGTTGGGGAATCAGAGGCGGTAAATCAGATATGGGGAAACAGAGGCGGGAAATCAGAGGCGGGGAAACAGAGGCGGGGAATCAGATATGGGGAATCAGAGGTGGGGAATCAGATATGGGGAAACAGAGGCGGGGAATCAGAGGCGGGGAAACAGAGGCGGGGAATCAGATATGGGGAATCAGAGGTGGGGAATCAGTGGTTGGGAATCAGAGGCAGAGAATCAGATATGGGGAATCAGAGGTGGGGAATCAGTGGTTGGGAATCAGATGTGCGGAATCAGAGATGGGGAATCAGAGTCCGGGAATCAGAGATGGGGAATCAGAGGCGGGGAATGAGATATGGGGAATCAGAGGCGGGGAAACATAGGTGGGGAATCAGATATGGGGAATCAGAGGTGGGGAATCAGAGGCGCTAAATCAGAGATGGTGAATCAGAGGCGGGGAATCAGAGGCAGGAAATCAGACATGGGGAATGAGAGGCTGGGAATCAGACACGGGGAATCAGAGGTGGGGAATCAGAGCTGGGGAATCAGAGGTTGGGAATCAGAGTTGGGGAATCAGAGGCGGGGAATCAGATATGGGGAAACAGAGGCGGGGAATCAGATGCAGGGAAACAGAGGCGGGGAATCAGATATGGGGAATCAGAGGAGGGGAATCAGAGGTTGGGAATCAGAGGCAGGGACTCAGAGGTTGGGATTCAGAGGCAGGGAATCAGATGCGGGGAATAAGACGCGGGGATTCAGAGCTGGGTAATCAGAGGCGGGGAATCAGAGTTGGGGAATCAGAGGCGGGGAATTAGATATGGGGAAACAGAGGCGGGGAATTAGAGGCGGGGAAACAGAGGCGGGGAATCAGATATTGGGAATCAGAGGTGGGGAATCAGAGGCAGGGAATCAGATGTGCGGAATCAGAGATGGGGAATCAGAGGCAGGGAATCAGAATCAGAAGCGGAGAATCAGAGGCGGGGAATAAGAGGCCGGGAATCAGAGGTGGGTAATCAGAGTCCGGGAATCAGAGGCGGGGAATGAGATATGGGGAATTAGAGGCGGGGAATCAGAGGCGGGGAGACAGAGGCGGGGAATCAGATATGGGGAATCAGAGGTGGCGAATCAAATGCGGTGAATCAGAGATGGGGAATCAGAGGCGGGGAATCAGAGGCAGGGAATCAAACACGGGGAATGAGAGACGGGGATTTATAGCTGGGGAATCAGAGGCGGGGAATCAGAGTTGGGGAATCAGAGGCGGTGAATCAGATATGGGGAAACAGAGGCGGGAAATCAGAGGCGGGGAAACAGAGGCGGGGAATCAGATATGGGGAATAAGAGGTGGGGAATCAGATATGGGGAAACAGAGGCGGGGAATCAGAGGCGGGGAAACAGAGGCGGGGAATCAGATATGGGGAATCAGAGGTGGGGAATCAGTGGTTGGGAATCAGAGGCAGAGAATCAGATATGGAGAATCAGAGGTGGTAAATCAGTGGTTGGGAATCAGATGTGCGGAATCAGAGATGGGGAATCAGAGTCCGGGAATCAGAGATGGGGAATCAGAGGCGGGGAATGAGATATGGGGAATCAGAGGCGGGGAATCAGAGGCAGGGGATCAGATGTGCGGAATCAGAGATGGGGAATCAGAGTCCGGGAATCAGAGATGGGGAATCAGAGGCGGGGAATGAGATATGGGGAATCAGATGCGGAGAATCAGAGGCGGGGAAACAGATGCTGGGAATCAGATATGGGGAATCAGAGGTGGCGAATCAAAGGCGCTGAATCAGAGATGGGGAATGAGAGGCGGGGAATCAGAGGCAGGGAATCAAACACGGGGAATCAGAGGCGGGGAATCAGAGTTGGGGTATCAGAGGCGGGGACTCAGATATTGGGGAAACAGAGGCGGGGAATCAGAGGCGGGGAAACAGTGGCGGGGAATCAGATATGTGGAATCAGAGTTGGGGAATCAGAGGTTGAGAATCAGAGGCAGGGAATCAGAGGCGGGGAATCAGAGGCGGGGAATGAGTGGCAGGGAATCAGATGTGCGGAATCAGAGATGGGGAATCAGAGGCAGGGAATCAGAGGCGGGGAATCAGAGGCAGGGAATCAGAGGTCGGGAATCAGAGGCGGGGAATCAGATATGGGGAATCAGAGGTGGGGAATCAGAGGCAGGGAATCAGAGGCAGGGAATCAGATATGGGGAATCAGAGGTGGGGAATCAGTGGTTGGGAATCAGAGGCAGGTAATCAGAGGCGGGGAATCAGAGGCGGGGAATCAGAGGCAGGGAATCAGATGTGCGGAATCAGAGATGGGGAATCAGAGTCCGGGAATCAGAGATGGGGAATGAGAGGCGGGGAATGAGATATGGGAAATCAGAGGCGGGGAATCAGAGGCGGGGAAGCAGTTGCGGGGAATCAGATATGTGGAATCAGAGGTGGCGAATCAAAGGCGCTGAATCAGAGATGGGGAATCAGAGGCGGGGAATCAGAGGCAGGGAATCAAACACGGGGAATCAGAGGCGGGGAATCAGAGTTGGGGAATGAGAGGCGGGGAATCAGATATGGGGAAACAGAGGCGGGGAATCAGAAGCGGGGAATAAGAGGCCGGGAATCAGATGTGGGGAATCAGAGTCCGGGAATCAGAGATGGGGAATCAGAGGCGGGGAATGAGATATTGGGAATCAGAGGTGGGGAATCAGAGGCGGGGAATAAGAGGCAGGGAAACAGAGGCGGGGAATCAGATATGGGGAATTAGATGTTGGGAATCTGAGGCAGGGAATCAGAAGTGGGGAATCAGAGGCTGGGAATCAGATGCGGGGAATCAGAGGCGGGGAATCAGAGTTGGGGAATCAGAGGCACGGAATTAGATATGGGGAAACAGAGGAGGCGAATCAGAGGCGGGGAAACAGAGGCGGGGAATCAGATATGGGGAATCAGAGGTGGGGAATAAGTGGCAGGGAAGCAGAGGCGGGGTATCAGAGCTGGGGAATCAGAGGCGGGGAATCTGAGTTGGGGTATCAGAGGCGGGGAATCAGATATGGGGAAACAGACGGGGCATCAGAGGCGGGGAAACAGAGGCGGGGAATCAGATATGGGGAATCAGAGGTGGGGAATCAGAGGCAGGGAATCAGATGTGCGGAATCAGAGATGGGGTATCAGAGGCATGGAATCAGAATCAGAAGTGGGGAATCAGAGGCCGGGAATCAGAGGCCGGGAATCAGATGCCGGGAATAAGAGGCCGGGAATCAGAGGTGGGGAATCAGAGGCGGGGAATGAGATATGGGGAATCAGAGGCGGGGAATCAGAGGCGGGGAAACAGAGGCGCGGAATCAGATATGGGGAATCAGAGGTGGCGAATCAAAGGTTGTGAATCAGAGATGGGGAATCAGAGGCGGGGAATCAGAAGCAGGGAAACAAACACGGGGAATCAGAGGCGGGGAATCAGAGCTGGGGAATCAGAGGCGGGGAATCAGAGTTGGGGAATCAGAGGCGTGGAATCAGATATGGGGAAACAGAGGCGGGGAATCAGAGGCGGGGAAACAGAGGTGGGGAATCAGATATGGGGAATCAGAGGTGGGGAATCAGAGGTTGGGAGTCAGAGGCAGGGAATCAGAGGCGGGGAATCAGAGGCAGGGAATCAGAGGCAGGGAATCAGATGTGCAGAATCAGAGAAGGGGAATCAGAGGCAGGGAATCAGAGGCAGGGAATCAGAGGCGGGGAATCAGAGGCCGGGAATCAGAGGCCGGGAATCAGAGGCCGGGAATGAGAGGCCGGGAATCAGAGGCCGGAAATCAGAGGCCGGGAATCAGAGGTGGGGAATAAGAGGCACGGAATCAGATGTGCGGTATCAGAGATGGGGAATCACAGGCAGGGAATCAGAGGCGGGGAATCAGAGGCGCGGAATCAGAGGCAGGGAATCGGATGTGCGGAATCAGAGATGGGGAATCATAGGTGGGGAATCAGAGTCCGGGAATCAGAGATGGGGAATTAGAAGCGGGGAATCAGAGGCGGGGAAACATAGGTGGGGAATCAGATATGGGGAATCAGAGGTGGGGAATCAGAGGCGCTGAATCAGAGATGGTGAATCAGAGGCGGGGAATCAGAGGCAGGAAATCAGACATGGGGAATGAGAGGCTGGGAATCAGACACGGGGAATCAGAGGTGGGGAATCAGAGCTGGGGAATCAGAGGTGGGGAATCAGAGTTGGGGAATCAGAGGCGGGGAATCAGATATGGGGAAATAGAGGCGGGGAATCAGATGCAGGGAAACAGAGGCGGGGAATCAGATATGGGGAATCAGAGGAGGGGAATCAGAGGTTGGGAATCAGAGGCAGGGACTCAGAGGTTGGGATTCAGAGGCAGGGATTCAGATGCGGGGAATAAGACGCGGGGATTCAGAGCTGGTTAATCAGAGGCGGGGAATCAGAGTTGGGGAATCAGAGGCGGGGAATTAGATATGGGGAAACAGAGGCGGGGATTTAGAGGCGGGGAAACAGAGGCGGGGAATCAGATATGGGGAATCAGAGGTGGGGAATCAGAGGCAGGGAATCAGATGTGCGGAATCAGAGATGGGGAATCAGAGGCAGGGAATCAGAATCAGAAGCGGGGAATCAGAGGTCGGGAATAAGAGGCCGGGAATCAGAGGTGGGTAATCAGAGTCCGGGAATCAGAGGCGGGGAATGAGATATGGGGAATTAGAGGCGGGGAATCAGAGGCGGGGAAACAGAGGCGGGGAATCAGAGGTGGGGAATCAGTGTCCGGGAATCAGAGATGGGGAATCAGAGGCGGGGAATGAGATATTGGGAATCAGAGGCGGGGAATCAGAGGCAGGGAAACAGAGGCGGGGAATCAGATATGGGGAATCAGAGGTTGGGAATCAGAGGCAGGGAATCAGAAGTGGGGAATCAGAGGCTGGGAATCAGATGCGGGGAATCAGAGGCGGGGAATCAGAGCTGGGGAATCAAAGGCGGGGAATCAGATTTGGGGAATCAGAGGCAGGGAATTAGATATGGGGAAACAGAGGAGGGGAATCAGAGGCGGGGAAACAGAGGCGTGGAATCATATATGGGGAATCAGAGGTGGGGAATAAGTGGCAGGGAAGCAGAGGCGGGGTATCAGAGCTGGGGAATCAGAGGCGGGGAATCTGAGTTGGGTTATCAGAGGAGGGGAATCAGATATGGGGAAATAGGCGGGGCATCAGAGGCAGGGAAACAGAGGCGGGGAATCAGATATGGGGAATCAGAGGTGGGGAATCAGAGGCAGGGAATCAGATGTGCGGAATCAGAGATGGGGTATCAGAGGCATGGAATCAGAATCAGAAGCGGAGAATCAGAGGCCGGGAATCAGAGGCCGGGAATCAGATGCCGGGAATAAGAGGCCGGGAATCAGAGGTGGGGTATCTGAGTCCGGGAATCAGAAATGGGGAATCAGAGGCGGGGAATGAGATATGGGGAAACAGAGGCGGGGAATCAGATGCAGGGAAACAGAGGCGGGGAGTCAGATATGGGGAATCAGAGGAGGGGAATCAGAGGTTGGGAATCAGAGGCAGGGACTCAGAGGTTGGGGTTCAGAGGCAGGGAATCAGATGCGGGGAATAAGACGCGGGGATTCAGAGCTGGGTAATCAGAGGCGGGGAATCAGAGTTGGGGAATCAGAGGCGGGGAATTAGATATGGGGAAACAGAGGCGGGGAATTAGAGGCGGGGAAACAGAGGCGGGGAATCAGATATCGGGAATCAGAGGTGGGGAATCAGAGGCAGGGAATCAGATGTGCGGAATCAGAGATGGGGAATCAGAGGCAGGGAATCAGAATCAGAAGCGGGGAATCAGAGGCCGGGAATAAGAGGCCGAGAATCAGAGGTGGTTAATCAGAGTCTGGGAATCAGCGGCGGGGAATGAGATATGGGGAATTAGAGGCGTGGAATCAGAGGCGGGGAAACAGAGGCGGGGAATAAGATATGGGGAATCAGAGGTGGCGAATCAAAGGCGGTGAATCAGAGCTGGGGAATCAGAGGCGGGGAATCAGAGGCAGGGAATCAAACACGGGGAATGAGAGACGGGGAATCATAGCTGGGGAATCAGAGGCGGGGAATCAGAGTTGGGGAATCAGAGGCGGTAAATCAGATATGGGGAAACAGAGGCGGGAAATCAGAGGCGGGGAAACAGAGGCGGGGAATCAGATATGGGGAATCAGAGGTGGGGAATCAGATATGGGGAAACAGAGGCGGGGAATCAGAGGCGGGGAAACAGAGGCGAGGAATCAGATATGGGGAATCAGAGGTGGGGAATCAGTGGTTGGGAATCAGAGGCAGAGAATCAGATATGGGGAATCAGAGGTGGGGAATCAGTGGTTGGGAATCAGATGTGCGGAATCAGAGATGGGGAATCAGAGTCCGGGAATCAGAGATGGGGAATCAGAGGCGGGGAATGAGATATGGGGAATCAGAGGCGGGGAAACATAGGTGGGGAATCAGATATGGGGAAACAGAGGTGGGGAATCAGAGGCGCTAAATCAGAGATGGTGAATCAGAGGCGGGGAATCAGAGGCAGGAAATCAGATATGGGGAATGAGAGGCTGGGAATCAGACACGGGGAATCAGAGGTGGGGAATCAGAGCTGGGGAATCAGAGGTTGGGAATCAGAGTTGGGGAATCAGAGGCGGGGAATCAGATATGGGGAAACAGAGGCGGGGAATCAGAGGCGGGGAAGCAGTTGCGGGGAATCAGATATGGGGAATCAGAGGTGGCGAATCAAAGGCGCTGAATCAGAGCTGGGGAATCAGAGGCGGGGAATCAGAGGCAGGGAATCAAACACGGGGAATGAGAGACGGGGAATCATAGCTGGGGAATCAGAGGCGGGGAATCAGAGTTGGGGAATCAGAGGCGGTAAATCAGATATGGGGAAACAGAGGCGGGAAATCAGAGGCGGGGAAACAGAGGCGGGGAATCAGATATGGGGAATCAGAGGTGGGGAATCAGATATGGGGAAACAGAGGCGGGGAATCAGAGGCGGGGAAACAGAGGCGAGGAATCAGATATGGGGAATCAGAGGTGGGGAATCAGTGGTTGGGAATCAGAGGCAGAGAATCAGATATGGGGAATCAGAGGTGGGGAATCAGTGGTTGGGAATCAGATGTGCGGAATCAGAGATGGGGAATCAGAGTCCGGGAATCAGAGATGGGGAATCAGAGGCGGGGAATGAGATATGGGGAATCAGAGGCGGGGAAACATAGGTGGGGAATCAGATATGGGGAAACAGAGGTGGGGAATCAGAGGCGCTAAATCAGAGATGGTGAATCAGAGGCGGGGAATCAGAGGCAGGAAATCAGATATGGGGAATGAGAGGCTGGGAATCAGACACGGGGAATCAGAGGTGGGGAATCAGAGCTGGGGAATCAGAGGTTGGGAATCAGAGTTGGGGAATCAGAGGCGGGGAATCAGATATGGGGAAACAGAGGCGGGGAATCAGAGGCGGGGAAGCAGTTGCGGGGAATCAGATATGTGGAATCAGAGGTGGCGAATCAAAGGCGCTGAATCAGAGATGGGGAATCAGAGGCGGGGAATCAGAGGCAGGGAATCAAACACGGGGAATCAGAGGCGGGGAATCAGAGTTGGGGAATGAGAGGCGGGGAATCAGATATGGGGAAACAGAGGCGGGGAATCAGAAGCGGGGAATAAGAGGCCGGGAATCAGATGTGGGGAATCAGAGTCCGGGAATCAGAGATGGGGAATCAGAGGCGGGGAATGAGATATTGGGAATCAGAGGTGGGGAATCAGAGGCGGGGAATAAGAGGCAGGGAATCAGAGCTGGGGAATCAGAGGCGTGGAATCAGATATGGGGAAACAGAGGCGGGGAATCAGAGGCGGGGAAACAGAGGCGGGGAATCAGATATGGGGAATCAGAGGTGGGGAATCAGAGGTTGGGAATCAGAGGCAGGGAATCAGAAGTGGGGAATCAGAGGCTGGGAATCAGATGCGGGGAATCAGAGGCGGGGAATCAGAGCTGGGGAATCAGAAGCGGGGAATCAGAGTTGGGGAATCAGAGGCACGGAATTAGATATGGGGAAACAGAGGAGGCGAATCAGAGGCGGGGAAACTGAGGCGGGGAATCAGATATGGGGAATCAGAGGTGGGGAATAAGTGGCAGGGAAGCAGAGGCGGGGTATCAGAGCTGGGGAATCAGAGGCGGGGAATCTGAGTTGGGGTATCAGAGGCGGGGAATCAGATATGGGGAATCAGACGGGGCATCAGAGGCGGGGAAACAGAGGCGGGGAATCAGATATGGGGAATCAGAGGTGGGGAATCAGAGGCAGGGAATCAGATGTGCGGAATCAGAGATAGGGTATCAGAGGCATGGAATCAGAATCAGAAGTGGGGAATCAGAGGCCGGGAATCAGAGGCCGGGAATCAGATGCCGGGAATAAGAGGCCGGGAATCAGAGGTGGGGAATATGAGGCGGGGAATGAGATATGGGGAATCAGAGGCGGGGAATCAGAGGCGGGGAAACAGAGGCGGGGAATCAGATATGGGGAATCAGATGTGGCGAATCAAAGGTTGTGAATCAGAGATGGGGAATCAGAGGCGGGGAATCAGAGGCAGGGAAACAAACACGGGGAATCAGAGGCGGGGAATCAGAGCTGGGGAATCAGAGGCGGGGAATCAGAGTTGGGGAATCAGAGGCGTGGAATCAGATATGGGGAAACAGAGGCGGAAAATCAGAGGCGGGGAAACAGAGGCGGGGAATCAGATATGGGGAATCAGAGGTGGGGAATCAGAGGTTGGGAGTCAGAGGCAGGGAATCAGAGGCGGGGAATCAGAGGCGGGGAATCAGAGGCAGGGAATCAGATGTGCAGAATCAGAGAAGGGGAATCAGAGGCAGGGAATCAGAGGCAGGGAATCAGAGGCGGGGAATCAGAGGCCGGGAATCAGAGGCCGGGAATCAGAGGCCGGGAATGAGAGGCCGGGAATCAGAGGCCGGAAATCAGAGGCCGGGAATCAGAGGTGGGGAATAAGAGGCACGGAATCAGATGTGCGGTATCAGAGATGGGGAATCACAGGCAGGGAATCAGAGGCGGGGAATCAGAGGCGCGGAATCAGAGGCAGGGAATCGGATGTGCAGAATCAGAGATGGGGAATCAGAGGTGGGGAATCAGAGTCCGGGAATCAGAGATGGGGAATTAGAAGCGGGGAATCAGAGGCGGGGAAACATAGGTGGGGAATCAGATATGGGGAATCAGAGGTGGGGAATCAGAGGCGCTGAATCAGAGATGGTGAATCAGAGGCGGTGAATCAGAGGCAGGAAATCAGACATGGGGAATGAGAGGCTGGGAATCAGACACGGGGAATCAGAGGTGGGGAATCAGAGCTGGGGAATCAGAGGTGGGGAATCAGAGTTGGGGAATCAGAGGCGGGGAATCAGATATGGGGAAATAGAGGCGGGGAATCAGATGCAGGGAAACAGAGGCGGGGAATCAGATATGGGGAATCAGAGGAGGGGAATCAGAGGTTGGGAATCAGAGGCAGGGACTCAGAGGTTGGGATTCAGAGGCAGGGATTCAGATGCGGGGAATAAGACGCGGGGATTCAGAGCTGGGTAATCAGAGGCGGGGAATCAGAGTTGGGGAATCAGAGGCGGGGAATTAGATATGGGGTAACAGAGGCGGGGAATTAGAGGCGGGGAAACAGAGGCGGGGAATCAGATATGGGGAATCAGAGGTGGGGAATCAGAGGCAGGGAATCAGATGTGCGGAATCAGAGATGGGGAATCAGAGGCAGGGAATCAGAATCAGAAGCGGGGAATCAGAGGTCGGGAATAAGAGGCCGGGAATCAGAGGTGGGTAATCAGAGTCCGGGAATCAGAGGCGGGGAATGAGATATGGGGAATTAGAGGCGGGGAATCAGAGGCGGGGAAACAGAGGCGGGGAATCAGAGGTGGGGAATCAGTGTCCGGGAATCAGAGATGGGGAATCAGAGGCGGGGAATGAGATATTGGGAATCAGAGGCGGGGAATCAGAGGCAGGGAAACAGAGGCGGGGAATCAGATATGGGGAATCAGAGGTTGGGAATCAGAGGCAGGGAATCAGAAGTGGGGAATCAGAGGCTGGGAATCAGATGCGGGGAATCAGAGGCGGGGAATCAGAGCTGGGGAATCAAAGGCGGGGAATCAGATTTGGGGAATCTGAGGCAGGGAATTAGATATGGGGAAACAGAGGAGGGGAATCAGAGGCGGGGAAACAGAGGCGTGGAATCATATATGGGGAATCAGAGGTGGGGAATAAGTGGCAGGGAAGCAGAGGCGGGGTATCAGAGCTGGGGAATCAGAGGCGGGGAATCTGAGTTGGGTTATCAGAGGAGGGGAATCAGATATGGGGAAATAGGCGGGGCATCAGAGGCAGGGAAACAGAGGCGGGGAATCAGATATGGGGAATCAGAGGTGGGGAATCAGAGGCAGGGAATCAGATTTGCGGAATCAGAGATGGGGTATCAGAGGCATGGAATCAGAATCAGAAGCGGAGAATCAGATGCCGGGAATCAGAGGCCGGGAATCAGATGCCGGGAATAAGAGGCCGGGAATCAGAGGTGGGGAATCTGAGTCCGGGAATCAGAAATGGGGAATCAGAGGCGGGGAATGAGATATGGGGAAACAGAGGCGGGGAATCAGATGCAGGGAAACAGAGGCGGGGAATCAGATATGGGGAATCAGAGGAGGGGAATCAGAGGTTGGGAATCAGAGGCAGGGACTCAGAGGTTGGGGTTCAGAGGCAGGGAATCAGATGCGGGGAATAAGACGCGGGGATTCAGAGCTGGGTAATCAGAGGCGGGGAATCAGAGGCGGGGAATGAGATATGGGGAATTAGAGGCGGGGAATCAGAGGCGGGGAAACAGAGGCGGGGAATCAGATATGGGGAATCAGAGTTGGGGAATAAGTGGCAGGGAAGCAGAGGCGGGGTATCAGAGCTGGGGAATCAGAGGCGGGGAATCTGAGTTGGGGTATCAGAGGCGGGGAATCAGATATGGGGAAACAGACGGGGCATCAGAGGCGGGGAAACAGAGGCGGGGAATCAGATATGGGGAATCAGAGGTGGGGAATCAGAGGCGGGGAATGAGATATTGGGAATCAGAGGCGGGGAATCAGAGGCAGGGAAACAGACGCGGAGAATCAGATATGGGGAATCAGAGATGGCGAATCAAAGGCGTTGAATCAGAGATGGGGAATCAGAGGCGGGGAATCAGAGGCGGGGAATCAGAGTTGGGGAATCAGAATCAGAAGTGGGGAATCAGAGGCCGGGAATCAGAGGCCGGGAATCAGATGCCGGGAATAAGAGGCCGGGAATCAGAGGTGGGGAATCAGAGGCGGGGAATGAGATATGGGGAATCAGAGGCGGGGAATCAGAGGCGGGGAAACAGAGGCGGGGAATCAGATATGGGGAATCAGAGGTGGCGAATCAAAGGTTGTGAATCAGAGATGGGGAATCAGAGGCGGGGAATCAGAGGCAGGGAAACAAACACGGGGAATCAGAGGCGGGGAATCAGAGCTGGGGAATCAGAGGCGGGGAATCAGAGTTGGGGAATCAGAGGCGTGGAATCAGATATGGGGAAACAGAGGCGGGGAATCAGAGGCGGGGAAACAGAGGCGGGGAATCAGATATGGGGAATCAGAGGTGGGGAATCAGAGGTTGGGAGTCAGAGGCAGGGAATCAGAGGCGGGGAATCAGAGGCGGGGAATCAGAGGCAGGGAATCAGATGTGCAGAATCAGAGAAGGGGAATCAGAGGCAGGGAATCAGAGGCAGGGAATCAGAGGCGGGGAATCAGAGGCCGGGAATCAGAGGCCGGGAATCAGAGGCCGGGAATGAGAGGCCGGGAATCAGAGGCCGGAAATCAGAGGCCGGGAATCAGAGGTGGGGAATAAGAGGCACGGAATCAGATGTGCGGTATCAGAGATGGGGAATCACAGGCAGGGAATCAGAGGCGGGGAATCAGAGGCGCGGAATCAGAGGCAGGGAATCGGATGTGCGGAATCAGAGATGGGGAATCAGAGGTGGGGAATCAGAGTCCGGGAATCAGAGATGGGGAATTAGAAGCGGGGAATCAGAGGCGGGGAAACATAGGTGCGGAATCAGATATGGGGAATCAGAGGTGGGGAATCAGAGGCGCTGAATCAGAGATGGTGAATCAGAGGCGGGGAATCAGAGGCAGGAAATCAGACATGGGGAATGAGAGGCTGGGAATCAGACACGGGGAATCAGAGGTGGGGAATCAGAGCTGGGGAATCAGAGGTGGGGAATCAGAGTTGGGGAATCAGAGGCGGGGAATCAGATATGGGGAAATAGAGGCGGGGAATCAGATGCAGGGAAACAGAGGCGGGGAATCAGATATGGGGAATCAGAGGAGGGGAATCAGAGGTTGGGAATCAGAGGCAGGGACTCAGAGGTTGGGATTCAGAGGCAGGGATTCAGATGCGGGGAATAAGACGCGGGGATTCAGAGCTGGGTAATCAGAGGCGGGGAATCAGAGTTGGGGAATCAGAGGCGGGGAATTAGATATGGGGAAACAGAGGCGGGGAATTAGAGGCGGGGAAACAGAGGCGGGGAATCAGATATGGGGAATCAGAGGTGGGGAATCAGAGGCAGGGAATCAGAATCAGAAGCGGGGAATCAGAGGTCGGGAATAAGAGGCCGGGAATCAGAGGTGGGTAATCAGAGTCCGGGAATCAGAGGCGGGGAATGAGATATGGGGAATTAGAGGCGGGGAATCAGAGGCGGGGAAACAGAGGCGGGGAATCAGAGGTGGGGAATCAGTGTCCGGGAATCAGAGATGGGGAATCAGAGGCGGGGAATGAGATATTGGGAATCAGAGGCGGGGAATCAGAGGCAGGGAAACAGAGGCGGGGAATCAGATATGGGGAATCAGAGGTTGGGAATCAGAGGGAGGGAATCAGAAGTGGGGAATCAGAGGCTGGGAATCAGATGCGGGGAATCAGAGGTGGGGAATCAGAGCTGGGGAATCAAAGGCGGGGAATCAGATTTGGGGAATCAGAGGCAGGGAATTAGATATGGGGAAACAGAGGAGGGGAATCAGAGGCGGGGAAACAGAGGCGTGGAATCATATATGGGGAATCAGAGGTGGGGAATAAGTGGCAGGGAAGCAGAGGCGGGGTATCAGAGCTGGGGAATCAGAGGCGGGGAATCTGAGTTGGGTTATCAGAGGAGGGGAATCAGATATGGGGAAATAGGCGGGGCATCAGAGGCAGGGAAACAGAGGCGGGGAATCAGATATGGGGAATCAGAGGTGGGGAATCAGAGGCAGGGAATCAGATGTGCGGAATCAGAGATGGGGTATCAGAGGCATGGAATCAGAATCAGAAGCGGAGAATCAGAGGCCGGGAATCAGAGGCCGGGAATCAGATGCCGGGAATAAGAGGCCGGGAATCAGAGGTGGGGAATCTGAGTCCGGGAATCAGAAATGGGGAATCAGAGGCGGGGAATGAGATATGGGGAAACAGAGGCGGGGAATCAGATGCAGGGAAACAGAGGCGGGGAATCAGATATGGGGAATCAGAGGAGGGGAATCAGAGGTTGGGAATCAGAGGCAGGGACTCAGAGGTTGGGGTTCAGAGGCAGGGAATCAGATGCGGGGAATAAGACGCGGGGATTCAGAGCTGGGTAATCAGAGTCGGGGAATCAGAGTTGGGGAATCAGAGGCGGGGAATTAGATATGGGGAAACAGAGGCGGGGAATTAGAGGCGGGGAAACAGAGGCGGGGAATCAGATATCGGGAATCAGAGGTGGGGAATCAGAGGCAGGGAATCAGATGTGCGGAATCAGAGATGGGGAATCAGATATGGGGAATCAGAGGTGGGGAATCAGATATGGGGAAACAGAGGCGGAGAATCAGAGGCGGGGAAACAGAGGCGGGGAATAAGATATGGGGAATCAGAGGTGGCGAATCAAAGGCGGTGAATCAGAGCTGGGGAATCAGAGGCGGGGAATCAGAGGCAGGGAATCAAACACGGGGAATGAGAGACGGGGAATCATAGCTGGGGAATCAGAGGCGGGGAATCAGAGTTGGGGAATCAGAGGCGGTAAATCAGATATGGGGAAACAGAGGCGGGAAATCAGAGGCGGGGAAACAGAGGCGGGGAATCAGATATGGGGAATCAGAGGTGGGGAATCAGATATGGGGAAACAGAGGCGGGGAATCAGAGGCGGGGAAACAGAGGCGGGTAATCAGATATGGGGAATCAGAGGTGGGGAATCAGTGGTTGGGAATCAGAGGCAGAGAATCAGATATGGGGAATCAGAGGTGGGGAATCAGTGGTTGGGAATCAGATGTGCGGAATCAGAGATGGGGAATCAGAGTCCGGGAATCAGAGGCAGGGAAACAGAGGCGGGGAATCAGATATGGGGAATCAGAGGCAGGGTATCAGATGTGCGGAATCAGAGATGGGGAGTCAGAGGCAGAGAATATGAATCAGAAGCTGGGAATAAGAGGCCGGGAATCAGAGGTGGGGAATCAGAGTCCGGGAATCAGAGATGGGGAATCAGAGGTGGGGAATGAGATATTGGGAATCAGAGGCGGGGAATCAGAGGCAGGGAAACAGAGGCGGGGAATCAGATATGGGGAATCAGAGGTTGGGAATCAGAGGCAGGGAATCAGATGTGGGGAATCAGAGGCGGGGAATCAGAGCTGGGGAATCAGAGGCGGGGAATCAGATTTGGTGAATCAGAGGCAGGGAATTAGATATGGGGAAACAGAGGAGGGGAATCAGAGGCGGGGAAACAGAGGCGTGGAATCAGATATGGGGAATCAGAGGTGGGGAATAAGTGGCAGGGAAGCAGAGGCGGGGTATCAGAGCTGGGGAATCAGAGGCGGGGAATCTGAGTTGGGTTATCAGAGGAGGGGAATCAGATATGGGGAAACAGGCGGGGCATCAGAGGCGGGGAAAGAGAGGCGGGGAATCAGATATGGGGAATCAGAGGTGGGGAATCAGAGGCAGGGAATCAGATGTGCGGAATCAGAGATGGGGTATCAGAGGCATGGAATAAGAATCAGAAGCGGAGAATCAGAGGCCGGGAATCAGAGGCCGGGAATCAGATGCCGGGAATAAGAGGCTGGGAATCAGAGGTGGGGAATCTGAGTCCGGGAATCAGAAATGGGGAATCAGAGGCGGGGAATGAGATATGGGGAAACAGAGGCGGGGAATCAGATGCAGGGAAACAGAGGCGGGGAATCAGATATGGGGAATCAGAGGAGGGGAATCAGAGGTTGGGAATCAGAGGCAGGGACTCAGAGGTTGGGATTCAGAGGCAGGGAATCAGATGCGGGGAATAAGACGCGGGGATTCAGAGCTGGGTAATCAGAGGAAGGGAATCAGAGTTGGGGAATCAGAGGCGGGGAATTAGATATGGAGAAACAGAGGCGGAAATTAGAGGCGGGGAAACAGAGGCGGGGAATCAGATATGGGGAATTAGAGGTGGGGAATCAGAGGCAGGGTATCAGATGTGCGGAATCAGAGATGGGGAATCAGAGGCAGGGAATCAGAATCAGAAGCGGGGAATCAGAGGCCGGGAATAAGAGGCCGGGAATCAGAGGTGGGTAATCAGAGTCCGGGAATCAGAGGCAGGGAATGAGATATGGGGAATTAGAGGCGGGGAATCAGAGGCGGGTAAACAGAGGCGGGGAATCAGATATGGGGAATCAGAGGTGGCGAATCAAAGGCGGTGAATCAGAGATGGGGAATCAGAGGCGGGGAATCAGAGGCAGGGAATCAAACACGGGGAATGAGAGACGGGGAATCATAGCTGGGGAATCAGAGGCGGGGAATCAGAGTTGGGGAATCAGAGGCGGTGAATCAGATATGGGGAAACAGAGGCGGGAAATCAGAGGCGGGGAAACAGAGGCGGGGAATCAGATATGGGGAATCAGAGGTGGGGAATCAGATCTGGGGAAACAGAGGCGGGGAATCAGAGGCGGGGAAACAGAGGCGGGGAATCAGATATGGGGAATCAGAGGTGGGGAATCAGTGGTTGGGAATCAGAGGCTGAGAATCAGATATGGGGAATCAGAGGTGGGGAATCAGTGGTTGGGAATCAGATGTGCGGAGTCAGAGATGGGGAATCAGAGTCCGGGAATCAGAGATGGGGAATCAGAGGCGGGGAATGAGATATGGGGAATCAGAGGCGGGGAAACATAGGTGGGGAATCAGATATGGGGAATCAGAGGTGGGGAATCAGAGGCGCTGAATCAGAGATGGTGAATCAGAGGCGGGGAATCAGAGGCAGGAAATCAGACATGGGGAATGAGAGGCTGGGAATCAGACACGGGGAATCAGAGGTGGGGAATCAGAGCTGTGGAATCAGAGGTGGGGAATCAGAGTTGGGGAATCAGAGGCGGGGAATCAGATATGGGGAAACAGAGGCGGGGAATCAGATGCAGGGAAACAGAGGCGGGGAATCAGATATGGGGAATCAGAGGAGGGGAATCAGAGGTTGGGAATCAGAGGCAGGGACTCAGAGGTTGGGATTCAGAGGCAGGGAATCAGATGCTGGGAATAAGATGCGGGGATTCAGAGCTGGGTAATCAGAGGCGGGGAATCAGAGTTGGGGAATCAGAGGCGGGGAATTAGATATGGGGAAACAGAGGCGGGGAATTAGAGGCGGGGAAACAGAGGCGGGGAATCAGATATGGGGAATCAGAGGTGGGGAATCAGAGGCAGGGAATCAGATGTGCGGAATCAGAAATGGGGAATCAGAGGCAGGGAATCAGAATCAGAAGCGGGGAATCAGAGGCCGGGAATAAGAGGCCGGGAATCTGAGGTGGGTAATCAGAGTCCGGGAATCAGAGGCGGGGAATGAGATATGGGGAATTAGAGGCGGGGAATCAGAGGCGGGGAAACAGAGGCGGGGAATCAGATATGGGGAATCAGAGGTGGCGAATCAAAGGCGGTGAATCAGAGATGGGGAATCAGAGGCGGGGAATCAGAGGCAGGGAATCAAACACGGGGAATGAGAGACGGGGAATCATAGCTGGGGAATCAGAGGCGGCGAATCAGAGTTGGGGAATCAGAGGTGGTGAATCAGATATGGGGAAACAGAGGCGGGAAATCAGAGGCGGGGAAACAGAGGCGGGGAATCAGATATGGGGAATCAGAGGTGGGGAATCAGATATGGGGAAACAGAGGCGGGGAATCAGAGGCGGGGAAACAGAGGCGGGGAATCAGATATGGGGAATCAGAGGTGGGGAATCAGTGGTTGGGAATCAGAGGCAGAGAATCAGATATGGGGAATCAGAGGTGGGGAATCAGTGGTTGGGGATCAGATGTGCGGAATCAGAGATGGGGAATCAAGAGTCCGGGAATCAGAGATGGGGAATCAGAGGCGGGGAATGAGATATGGGGAATCAGAGGCGGGGAATCAGAGGCAGGGAATCAGATGTGCGGAATCAGAGATGGGGAATCAGAGTCCGGGAATCAGAGATGGGGAATCAGAGACGGGGAATGAGATATGGGGAATCAGAGGCGGGGAATCAGAGGCAAGGAAACAGATGCTGGGAATCAGATATGGGGAGTCAGAGGTGGCGAATAAAAGGCGCTGAATCAGAGATGGGGAATGAGAGGCGGGGAATCAGAGGCAGGGAATCAAACACGGGGAATCAGAGGCGGGAAATCAGAGTTGGGGAATCAGAGGCGGGGACTCAGATATTGGGGAAACATAGGCGGGGAATCAGAGGCGGGGAAACAGTGGCGGGGAATCAGATATGTGGAATCAGAGGTGGGGAATCGGAGGTTGAGAATCAGAGGCAGGGAATCAGAGGCGGGGAATCAGAGGCGGGGAATGAGTGGCAAGGAATCAGATGTGCGGAATCAGAGATGGGGATCAGAGGCAGGGAATCAGAGGCGGGGAATCAGAGGCAGGGAATCAGAGGTCGGGAATCAGAGGCGGGGAATCAGATATGGGGAATCAGAGGTGGGGAATCAGAGCCAGGGAATCAGATGTGCGGAATCAGAGGTGGGGAATCAGAGTCCGGGAATCAGAGATGGGGAATCAGAGGCGGGGAATGTGATATTGGGAATCAGAGGCGGGGAATCAGAGGCAGGGAAACAGAGGCGGAGAATCAGATATGGGGAATCAGAGATGGCGAATCAAAGGCGCTGAATCAGAGATGGGGAATGAGAGGCGGGGAATCAGAGGCTGGGAATCAAACACGGGGAATCAGAGGCGGGGAATCAGAGTTGGGGTATCAGAGGCGGGGACTCAGATATTGGGGAAACAGAGGCGGGGAATCAGAGGCGGGGAAACAGTGGCGGGGAATCAGATATGTGGAATCAGAGGTGGGGAATCAGAGGTTGAGAATCAGAGGCAGGGAATCAGAGGCGGGGAATCAGAGGCGGGGAATGAGTGGCAGGGAATCAGATGTGCGGAATCTGAGATGGGGAATCAGAGGCAGGGAATCAGAGGCGGGGAATCAGAGGCAGGGAATCAGAGGTCGGGAATCAGAGGCGGGGAATCAGATATGGGGAATCAGAGGTGGGGAATCAGAGGCAGGGAATCAGATGTGCGGAATCAGAGGTGGGGAATCAGAGATGGGGAATCAGAGGCGGGGAATCAGATATGGGGAAACAGAGGCGGGGAATCAGAGTTGGGGAATCAGAGGCACGGAATTAGATATGGGGAAACAGAGGAGGCGAATCAGAGGCGGGGAAACAGAGGCGGGGAATCAGATATGGGGAATCAGAGTTGGGGAATAAGTGGCAGGGAAGCAGAGGCGGGGTATCAGAGCTGGGGAATCAGAGGCGGGGAATCTGAGTTGGGGTATCAGAGGCGGGGAATCAGATATGGGGAAACAGACGGGGCATCAGAGGCGGGGAAACAGAGGCGGGGAATCAGATATGGGGAATCAGAGGTGGGGAATCAGAGGCGGGGAATGAGATATTGGGAATCAGAGGCGGGGAATCAGAGGCAGGGAAACAGACGCGGAGAATCAGATATGGGGAATCAGAGATGGCGAATCAAAGGCGTTGAATCAGAGATGGGGAATCAGAGGCGGGGAATCAGAGGCGGGGAATCAGAGTTGGGGAATCAGATTCAGAAGTGGGGAATCAGAGGCCGGGAATCAGAGGCCGGGAATCAGATGCCGGGAATAAGAGGCCGGGAATCAGAGGTGGGGAATCAGAGGCGGGGAATGAGATATGGGGAATCAGAGGCGGGGAATCAGAGGCGGGGAAACAGAGGCGGGGAATCAGATATGGGGAATCAGAGGTGGCGAATCAAAGGTTGTGAATCAGAGATGGGGAATCAGAGGCGGGGAATCAGAGGCAGGGAAACAAACACGGGGAATCAGAGGCGGGGAATCAGAGCTGGGGAATCAGAGGCGGGGAATCAGAGTTGGGGAATCAGAGGCGTGGAATCAGATATGGGGAAACAGAGGCGGGGAATCAGAGGCGGGGAAACAGAGGCGGGGAATCAGATATGGGGAATCAGAGGTGGGGAATCAGAGGTTGGGAGTCAGAGGCAGGGAATCAGAGGCGGGGAATCAGAGGCGGGGAATCAGAGGCAGGGAATCAGATGTGCAGAATCAGAGAAGGGGAATCAGAGGCAGGGAATCAGAGGTAGGGAATCAGAGGCGGGGAATCAGAGGCCGGGAATCAGAGGCCGGGAATCAGAGGCCGGGAATGAGAGGCCGGGAATCAGAGGCCGGAAATCAGAGGCCGGGAATCAGAGGTGGGGAATAAGAGGCACGGAATCAGATGTGCGGTATCAGAGATGGGGAATCACAGGCAGGGAATCAGAGGCGGGGAATCAGAGGCGCGGAATCAGATGCAGGGAATCGGATGTGTGGAATCAGAGATGGGGAATCAGAGGTGGGGAATCAGAGTCCGGGAATCAGAGATGGGGAATTAGAAGCGGGGAATCAGAGGCGGGGAAACATAGGTGCGGAATCAGATATGGGGAATCAGAGGTGGGGAATCAGAGGCGCTGAATCAGAGATGGTGAATCAGAGGCGGGGAATCAGAGGCAGGAAATCAGACATGGGGAATGAGAGGCTGGGAATCAGACACGGGGAATCAGAGGTGGGGAATCAGAGCTGGGGAATCAGAGGTGGGGAATCAGAGTTGGGGAATCAGAGGCGGGGAATCAGATATGGGGAAATAGAGGCGGGGAATCAGATGCAGGGAAACAGAGGCGGGGAATCAGATATGGGGAATCAGAGGAGGGGAATCAGAGGTTGGGAATCAGAGGCAGGGACTCAGAGGTTGGGATTCAGAGGCAGGGATTCAGATGCGGGGAATAAGACGCGGGGATTCAGAGCTGGGTAATCAGAGGCGGGGAATCAGAGTTGGGGAATCAGAGGCGGGGAATTAGATATGGGGAAACAGAGGCGGGGAATTAGAGGCGGGGAAACAGAGGCGGGGAATCAGATATGGGGAATCAGAGGTGGGGAATCAGAGGCAGGGAATCAGAATCAGAAGCGGGGAATCAGAGGTCGGGAATAAGAGGCCGGGAATCAGAGGTGGGTAATCAGAGTCCGGGAATCAGAGGCGGGGAATGAGATATGGGGAATTAGAGGCGGGGAATCAGAGGCGGGGAAACAGAGGCGGGGAATCAGAGGTGGGGAATCAGTGTCCGGGAATCAGAGATGGGGAATCAGAGGCGGGGAATGAGATATTGGGAATCAGAGGCGGGGAATCAGAGGCAGGGAAACAGAGGCGGGGAATCAGATATGGGGAATCAGAGGTTGGGAATCAGAGGCAGGGAATCAGAAGTGGGGAATCAGAGGCTGGGAATCAGATGCGGGGAATCAGAGGTGGGGAATCAGAGCTGGGGAATCAAAGGCGGGGAATCAGATTTGGGGAATCAGAGGCAGGGAATTAGATATGGGGAAACAGAGGAGGGGAATCAGAGGCGGGGAAACAGAGGCGTGGAATCATATATGGGGAATCAGAGGTGGGGAATAAGTGGCAGGGAAGCAGAGGCGGGGTATCAGAGCTGGGGAATCAGAGGCGGGGAATCTGAGTTGGGTTATCAGAGGAGGGGAATCAGATATGGGGAAATAGGCGGGGCATCAGAGGCAGGGAAACAGAGGCGGGGAATCAGATATGTTGAATCAGAGGTGGGGAATCAGAGGCAGGGAATCAGATGTGCGGAATCAGAGATGGGGTATCAGAGGCATGGAATCAGAATCAGAAGCGGAGAATCAGAGGCCGGGAATCAGAGGCCGGGAATCAGATGCCGGGAATAAGAGGCCGGGAATCAGAGGTGGGGAATCTGAGTCCGGGAATCAGAAATGGGGAATCAGAGGCGGGGAATGAGATATGGGGAAACAGAGGCGGGGAATCAGATGCAGGGAAACAGAGGCGGGGAATCAGATATGGGGAATCAGAGGAGGGGAATCAGAGGTTGGGAATCAGAGGCAGGGACTCAGAGGTTGGGGTTCAGAGGCAGGGAATCAGATGCGGGGAATAAGACGCGGGGATTCAGAGCTGGGTAATCAGAGTCGGGGAATCAGAGTTGGGGAATCAGAGGCGGGGAATTAGATATGGGGAAACAGAGGCGGGGAATTAGAGGCGGGGAAACAGAGGCGGGGAATCAGATATCGGGATCAGAGGTGGGGAATCAGAGGCAGGGAATCAGATGTGCGGAATCAGAGATGGGGAATCAGATATGGGGAATCAGAGGTGGGGAATCAGATATGGGGAAACAGAGGCGGAGAATCAGAGGCGGGGAAACAGAGGCGGGGAATAAGATATGGGGAATCAGAGGTGGCGAATCAAAGGCGGTGAATCAGAGCTGGGGAATCAGAGGCGGGGAATCAGAGGCAGGGAATCAAACACGGGGAATGAGAGACGGGGAATCATAGCTGGGGAATCAGAGGCGGGGAATCAGAGTTGGGGAATCAGAGGCGGTAAATCAGATATGGGGAAACAGAGGCGGGAAATCAGAGGCGGGGAAACAGAGGCGGGGAATCAGATATGGGGAATCAGAGGTGGGGAATCAGATATGGGGAAACAGAGGCGGGGAATCAGAGGCGGGGAAACAGAGGCGGGTAATCAGATATGGGGAATCAGAGGTGGGGAATCAGTGGTTGGGAATCAGAGGCAGAGAATCAGATATGGGGAATCAGAGGTGGGGAATCAGTGGTTGGGAATCAGATGTGCGGAATCAGAGATGGGGAATCAGAGTCCGGGAATCAGAGATGGGGTATCAGAGGCGGGGAATGAGATATGGGGAATCAGAGGCGGGGAAACATAGGTGGGGAATCAGATATGGGGAATCAGAGGTGGGGAATCAGAGGCGCTAAATCAGAGATGGTGAATCAGAGGCGGGGAATCAGAGGCAGGAAATCAGACATGGGGAATGAGAGGCTGGGAATCAGACACGGGGAATCAGAGGTGGGGAATCAGAGCTGGGGAATCAGAGGTTAGGAATCAGAGTTGGGGAATCAGAGGCGGGGAATCAGATATGGGGAAACAGAGGCGGGGAATCAGATGCAGGGAAACAGAGGCGGGGAATCAGATATGGGGAATCAGAGGAGGGGAATCAGAGGTTGGGAATCAGAGGCAGGGACTCAGAGGTTGGGATTCAGAGGCAGGGAATCAGATGCGGGGAATAAGACGAGGGGATTCAGAGCTGGGTAATCAGAGGCGGGGAATCAGAGTTGGGGAATCAGAGGCGGGGAATTAGATATGGGGAAACAGAGGCGGGGAATTAGAGGCGGGGAAACAGAGGCGGGGAATCAGATATGGGGAATCAGAGGTGGGGAATCAGAGGCAGGGAATCAGATGTGTGGAATCAGAGATGGGGAATCAGAGGCAGGGAATCAGAATCAGAAGCGGGGAATCAGAGGCGGGGAATAAGAGGCCGGGAATCAGAGGTGGGTAATCAGAGTCCGGGAATCAGAGGCGGGGAATGAGATATGGGGAATTAGAGGCGGGGAATCAGAGGCGGGGAGACAGAGGCGGGGAATCAGATATGGGGAATCAGAGGTGGCGAATCAAAGGCGGTGAATCAGAGATGGGGAATCAGAGGCGGGGAATCAGAGGCAGGGAATCAAACACGGGGAATGAGAGACGGGGATTTATAGCTGGGGAATCAGAGGCGGGGAATCAGAGTTGGGGAATCAGAGGCGGTGAATCAGATATGGGGAAACAGAGGCGGGAAATCAGAGGCGGGGAAACAGAGGCGGGGAATGAGATATGGGGAATCAGAGGTGGGGAATCAGATATGGGGAAACAGAGGCGGGGAATCAGAGGCGGGGAAACAGAGGCGGGGAATCAGATATGGGGAATCAGAGGTGGGGAATCAGTGGTTGGGAATCAGAGGCAGAGAATCAGATATGGAGAATCAGAGGTGGTAAATCAGTGGTTGGGAATCAGATGTGCGGAATCAGAGATGGGGAATCAGAGTCCGGGAATCAGAGATGGGGAATCAGAGGCGAGGAATGAGATATGGGGAATCAGAGGCGGGGAATCAGAGGCAGGGAATCAGATGTGCGGAATCAGAGATGGGGAATCAGAGTCCGGGAATCAGAGATGGGGAATCAGAGGCGGGGAATCAGAGGCGGGGAATGAGATATGGGGAATCAGAGGCGGAGAATCAGAGGCGGGGAAACAGATGCTGGGAATCAGATATGGGGAATCAGAGGTGGCGAATCAAAGGCGCTGAATCAGAGATGGGGAATGAGAGGCGGGGAATCAGAGGCAGGGAATCAAACACGGGGAATCAGAGGCGGGGAATCAGAGTTGGGGTATCAGAGGCGGGGACTCAGATATTGGGGAAACAGAGGCGGGGAATCAGAGGCGGGGAAACAGTGGCGGGGAATCAGATATGTGGAATCAGAGGTGGGGAATCAGAGGTTGAGAATCAGAGGCAGGGAATCAGAGGCGGGGAATCAGAGGCGGGGAATGAGTGGCAGGGAATCAGATGTGCGGAATCAGAGATGGGGAATCAGAGGCAGGGAATCAGAGGCGGGGAATCAGAGGCAGGGAATCAGAGGTCGGGAATCAGAGGCGGGGAATCAGATATGGGGAATCAGAGGTGGGAAATCAGAGGCAGGGAATCAGATGTGCGGAATCAGAGGTGGGGAATCAGAGTCCGGGAATCAGAGATGGGGAATCAGAGGCGGGGAATGAGATATTGGGAATCAGAGGCGGGGAATCAGAGGTAGGGAAACAGAGGCGGAGAATCAGATATGGGGAATCAGAGATGGCGAATCAAAGGCGTTGAATCAGAGATGGGGAATCAGAGGCGGTGAATCAGAGGCGGGGAATCAGAGTTGGGGAATCAGAGGCGGGGAATCAGATATGGGGAAACAGAGGTGGGGAATCAGAGGCGGGGAAACAGAGGTGGGGAATCAGATATGGGGAATCAGAGGTGGGGAATCAGAGGTTGGGAATCAAACACGGGGAATGAGAGTCGGGGAATCATAGCTGGGGAATCAGAGGCGGGGAATCAGAGTTGGGGAATCAGAGGCGGGGAATCAGATATGGGGAAACAGAGGCGGGGAACAGAGGCGGGGAATCAGATATGGGGAAACAGAGGCGGGGAATCAGAGGCGGGGAAACAGAGGCGGGGAATCAGATATGGGAATCAGAGGTGGGGAATCAGATATGGGGAAACAGAGGCGGGGAATACGAGGCGGGAAACACAGGCGGGGAATCAGATATGGGGAATCAGAGGTGGGGAATCAGTGGTTGGGAATCAGAGGCAGGGAATCAGATATGGGGAATCAGAGGTGGGGAATCAGTGGTTGGGAATCAGAGGCAGGTAATCAGAGGCGGGGAAACAGAGGCGGGGAATCAGAGGCAGGGAATCAGATGTGCGGAATCAGAGATGGGGAATCAGAGTCCGGGAATCAGAGATGGGGAATCAGAGGCGGGGAATGAGATATGGGGAATCAGAGGCGGGGAATCAGAGGCGGGGAAGTAGTTGTGGGGAATCAGATATGTGGAATCAGAGGTGGCGAATCAAAGGCGCTGAATCAGAGATGGGGAATCAGAGGCGGGGAATCAGAGGCAGGGAATCAAACACGGGGAATCAGAGGCGGGGAATCAGAGTTGGGGAATGAGAGGCGGGGAATCAGATATGGGGAAACAGAGGCGGGGAATCAGAAGCGGGGAATAAGAGGCCGGGAATCAGATGTGGGGAATCAGAGTCCGGGAATCAGAGATGGGGAATCAGAGGCGGGGAATGAGATATTGGGAATCAGAGGCGGGGAATCAGAGGCGGGGAATAAGAGTTGGGGAATGAGAGGCGGGGAATCAGATATGGGGAAACAGAGGCGGGGAATCAGAGGCGGGGAAACAGAGGTGGGGAATCACATATGGGGAATCAGAGGTGGGGAATCAGAGGTTGCGAATCAGAGGAAGGGAATCAGAGGCGGGGAATCAGAGGCGGGGAATCAGAGGCAGGGAATCAGATGTGCGGAATCAGAGATGGTGAATCAGAGGCGGGGAATCAGAGGCGGGGAATCAGAG